>NC_064307.1:11731777-11846777 GCF_023373825.1 Bactrocera dorsalis | reverse complement strand
TAACTTAAGAGACATTGAGGAGGAGAGGTGGATATTTACTAGATCAACCGAGTTGCTGGATAAGGCTTAATTTGATTACTATTCGGAACCACAATGGTCTTAATAAAGCTCTAACTGCCGTCTGGTGCTCTAGTGCTCTAGTGCCTCCCTTTTCAGTCAACCAATCATGTGCTCTCTGCCTGCGTGAGAATATTTGCATTGAGTACAGATAGTCCTCACATTCACAAATTATGCGAATATTCGTAAATACTTTATTATTCCTCATATTAATGTGAGAAATTTGCGGAAGTCTTCTCTGAGCTTAGTCCATTTTGACCGGCAATATGTATACAGAAAGATTTTCTTCGTAGTAGTTCAAAATCGGCATCAAACCATTGAGTGTATTCCTGACATGAAACCTGCTGAATCCAATAGCTCACACAAAAAATATTGGAGGCTTTATTTTGGAGTGCGTGCTTAAAAATAAGTTTAGAAAGGGTTTCCGAAGGCGATTAATGGGTGTCATGAAAAGCAATACCCGTCATAATCTTTCCATAAACGAATATATATATGCTATCGTGATCCCTTACTCCGATCTGAACACTATTTCCACAATTTTTCATAACCGTATTGAAATTCGAATACTTAAAACATTTATTCATTACTATTTGGATCCTGGCATCCTGGACTTACTTTTCCAAACATTTTCGTATATAAAATTCGACTTTTATTAACTTTTCTCGTATTTCAAATTTCGTTCACTAGACCAAACACGGTTAGTCGTTTTAATTCACACTAGTAACTAGTAACTGTGATGATTTATAGCGGCATCCGCCTATTTATATCTGACAAATCATCCATAAAACTTCGTTCGACATTTATCTTTATTATCTGATTTATTTACTCAGCCGATTCATTTAGATTACATTTATGCTTTGCTCATAATTTATACATACATATATTTCTTATTTCTAATTTGAAAACACTTACGAATGATAAAGTTTCAGTTGTTTGTGTAATAAATTTTGTATTATCTTTAAAGATCCGTAAGTAGTTCCATATACGCTTAAGTATAAATTTCTAGTCTGGCACACATGTTTACATCACATAACGATTGTTTGTTACACCTTCAATCAATCGGAAATGGTTTGCGCAAAAGTTAAAAGGCACATGAAGGTGTGGTAATCTCAATAAATTGGGTGAAGTCGATTCGTGGAATTCATATCATAGGTTTTATTGCATATTTAGTCGGAAGCATAAAATTATGTTAGCGTTTGATAATAAAATTTCGAAAGTTTAAAAAAATTCCTGTTCCAAAATTTATCACTTTGACGTGACACTGCCTGCCTTTAGGAGAAGTTTTACATCTTCAAAACTACCCCAACAATTTAACGTTTAGCCTAAAAATGGAACAAAAACTAAGAGCACTTTCAATTCTAACAGCGTAGGCTAAAGATAGATCCTAACAAGGATATCATTTGACAAGCTTTAAACGCCAGTCCGTTGTGGTACATAAAAGTCAAATATACATAATCAAAGCATCCTTAGAAATCGACGCAACGCTTTGAGCCTATCACAAATTTATTGAGACGGTTAATGTTAGTTTCGGCTATGCCTTCTGGATTGTCGAAGCTAAGACTGCTAGACTAAGACTGTTTCCACCGCAGTCATCAAAAGACTGGACAATGAAAGAGAAAATGCCTGGCTGTTTCCACCCCATCTTCCTTCATACAACTTTGACAATTTGTGTCCTACAAGATTCCTAACCTTATCGCATGAATGTCCAACAGTGTCCAGTCCTACGACTGCCAAGAACTCTGCTAAGAGAAAGTAGTTCAGTCGATCTCCTGCGCTCAACTCTATGCCAAAAGGATCATGCAGTCGCACAGGAGCTGATCGTCGACCAGCGCCTGCTAAGCGCACGTAGGGTCTACGGTTACAATCCCAACGCTACTTATTTGATAGATAGTCCAAGCATCAACAAAGATTTTACACCAAAACAGGACTGCAGACATTGCCACATATTTACGCTGCTCCAAGTGAGGATATAGCGTATACCTTTCTGCAGGCTCCGTAATATGAGGATCTCTATTCTTCCAATCAGTGCAACATATCCCATTAATATCAGATCAGTGATTTCAAACTAAAAATTGTACGAGTATAAACTAGATCCCCTGATGAATATTCGATATCGTCCGAATTTATAGTACCTTACTAGTTTAATTAAAATTTCTTATGACTGTTTACCGCTGTCTGATCTGGTCAAAGTTGCATTAAATAGAGAACTCACGAAATATGTATAATTAAATTATAATGTAAGGTAATTAACTCTTAGAAAGACTCATAAAAGATAGTTAGGTAGATAGTTTGATATCTGCGTTGATAACTAATCTTTAAAAATTAAGTTACACATATATCAAACGATTACATGATATACAAATATGTACATCATTAAGGGAAAATTCGCACGTAGTTTTGTCGAAACAGGACCGACTACTTAATTGTTTCTCAACTAATGTTGAAACATATCAATTAGTATTCTCTAAGCCTACTTTTTCCTTTGCCTCTCATAGCGCTTTGAAACTACCAGAGAAAAACTTCCAGAATCAAAATACATCGACCGGTTCCGTAAACACAACTGTCGTGGAAACGTTTTTATTGTTAAACTGCGTTGTTGTCTTTACTTACTTATAGATCATACAACTCCTCGTCCGACATTTAATTAGTACCTTTTTCTTGAGTTTTAGATGCATGACGCCCGCTCTGATAAAGGAATATATATTTCAGGAGCCTTTCAACTTAGGCAAAGCACATTTGGCATCGCGTTAATACCAACGTTCCAACGTACCAAAATAGTTCTATTTGATACAGAATATTCAGTGTTCGTACGTAAATGACGTATTTTGAAAATCCTGGTATTTTATTAACATTTGCGGAGACTGAGTTGGAAACGCAGCTATATCAACAATTCCTTTTTCATATCTCCATTAAGCTTAGAGATTACTTAGTCGTTTATTTTACCCTACCTTTTCTAAGGTCAAGTGTACCATCTAATCAAATCCGAGCCAAACTGGGCCATATAAACTGTAATCGCAACCGAATTGCCCAAAGGTTTCTTTTTTTGATTGGAATAGTTGAAAACGATGCAGAAGTGTTTTCGTTGCACAAATCACTCAGTGAAGGTCGTGAAGTTATTTAAAACTTACCTCATGGGAGTCGTTCATATACCTTTGTTAATCATGGAAAAAGTTAAAGAAAAGTGGGCAGATCTCAACATCTTTTATGGATCGACTAAACTAAAGCGTGTCAAAGCTAGATTTCAAGACGCCTGAATTTTATGTAACAACGAGATCGAGAAGAGATTGCAAAATGGACTGTTGGACCTCAGATCAAATCAACAAGCGACAGTTTTGAAGTTGCAAGATCCATTTGGCACTAAGGAAAATCGCAGAAGATCCAGAGAACTCTGCACTCAGCAAGATCCACTTTTCAGTGGTTGTGAGAGTTCTGCCTGGACATTGTCTGATCGGGACTCACGCAGTAAGATTGAATATCTTATCGGATACTAGCTGCATCAACTGTTTGAAAGAAGATGATATAGAATTATCTCAACTCCTCCTCTTGGAATGCACTGCTTTTGTCAGATCAAGGCGAAAGCAACGGGTATGTCTTACCTTAAGCCATCCAGGTGAAAAAGCAGAAATAGAAATAAAACTCCTTAACAGATTTGTGATAGATTCAGAACATTCTTGTCGATGACTGGCACTCAACTACAGGAGTTTTTCGTTTATCATCACAAAGGGTTGTACATAACAGTCTAATTACGCCATCTGCAAAGTTAAAGGATCACATATTTTAACTTAACCTTTAGTTCGCAAATAAGATTCTTGGCAACGTTGCTCCTACATTCATCAACCGTGTTATTACAGACGCGATGACGTTATAAATATAACATCGAAACTGTCCAACCATCTAGCGAATGACGCTCCAAAAATGATCTGAAGCCGAAAAAGCAAAAACTCGCTGAAGGCACTGAAGACCATTCCAGTCGAGGCTTATAGCAAGTGTATGGCAAATCGAATTCAGTTTGTCTATTTTGAAAGTGATAGTAAAGATTTTCATTAAAATATGTGAAACTGTATCTAATTGGTGAATGCGAATGTTTCTGTACAAAAATATAAAAATTTATGACTAATACCTTGTACGATTTGGTATTTTTTCTGATAAGAGTTATTAGTTGACTTCAGAAGTCGCCTTGAATTAAATTTGGGCAAAGAGATAATATTCCCAACTGACAATTAAAACTAATAATTCCTTTTCCAGCGATAAGCGCCACGACAGTATTTGTTTATAACACTCATAAAAACGCGGACCTCCACTTCTAAGAAGGCGCCGTAAATGCACAAATCTTATACAAATATTTTTACACCCAAACGTGAAGGTTGACTTTTGCAAACAAGGAAAATGCATAGAACATAGTATTATACCCGGTAGTAAAAGTATATTAGATTATATGACCTACACCAAATAGCTCTCAATTGTGAGCCAAAATATCTTCTAATATATCGTAGAGTCTGGAGTCTGTTGATAATTTCCGTGTTAAAATCGCACAATCTCAACATAACCTAACATTAATAAAATCAGCACTTGGATAGTAATTGAAAGTAATCTTCCTTAAATATTTACAGTTAATGCACGGGTTGGCGAAAATCAGAATTGTTGCTGCAGGTGCTTTAGTAGTAAATAGTCTTATCAAAAATTAATTTGGTACGGACCTGTTTACTCAAAACCTTGGGTGGAAATTATTTAACAGACACATGTGTAAAAAGACTGAAAACTTCAAGGTTTAAACAAATTAAAATAAATAATATAAATAGTTGGTAAAACATACAGGGTGGCTCATACGTAGCTTTTTATTTATTTAAAGACGTTTAACGATATACTGCTTCTTTGTGAACCCAGCTGCGTCGCAAATGTCTTCGTAAAAGAGCGCAACACCACAACTGGCAACGTTGACCCCACGCCGGAATAACTTGGCAAGATGATTAACTGGCACTCCAGTAATCAATTGTGCTTTTCGATTATACATATGTAGAATCATAGTTTGAAATCCGGTTCTAAAATATCATCATCATCCCTTTATCACTCACCAACAGCGAAATAGAACTTTCAGCTGTAGCTGTCTCCCTATAAAATACATATTAACTTATTTGAAGATGACCTCTTTTCGGCTATAGCGTGCTTATGGTCCACCCTTTATGTATGTATACAATAATATTATTATATGATAAAATTTTCTCAATGCTGTATTTTATTGAACATACTCGTAATTGAAGACAAATAAAGCCCTACAACATGGGCCATTAAGCTTTAATATTTGCTTATGACTTTAACAACATGAATAGAAACAATGCATTGACGTAATTGGGATAGATTTTTTTGTGGTTACGGCTCATTTTTGGATCACAATTCGCAAGATTGTTGGACAGTTTTGATGCCATATTCAAAAGTCCACGTCTCGTTATCACTAAAGTTGCGTTTCATGAATGAGGAGTCTCCAGCAACTTTGTCAAGCATCCCTTTTACGAACATTGCGATGGAGTTTTAGCAAAAGATTCAGATCTTTCGGTACGAGTCTAGTATTGACACGCTTCATGCCCAAAACATTAACCGAAATTGTGTTTAGTCGGTCCATAAGAGATGTTGAGTTCCGTTGCAATATCTCTGATGTTGTTTCATTAACTTTTTCCATGATTAACAAAGGAAGATGGACGACTCCCGTGAGCCAAGTTTTAAAGGACTTCACGACCTTCACCGATTCGGTCGGAGACGGGCTTCTCTTCCGTGGCGTCTTCGATTTGTCACGGCCTTTTTGCTTCTTGGCTGCTGGTTCATCGGCTGCCTTCGTCAATTTTTGCCGCTTTTTTTCGGCCTTGTCACGCAGATCTGCGACAACCTCAGGCGATGTCAAAATCGTTGACTCCATTGTCTTGCGGCCACGTTTTGATTTCGGCGCAGGTGTGCCCAATTCCAACGGGCCAACCGATTTCAATGCATCACGGAGCTGTGGAGCCGATACAAGAGACAACGACGATGATGCAGCACCACTTGTTGAAGTTGGAGCATTTGTCGATGCCTCCGACGTTGACACCTCCTCATTCGCAGCAGTCACAATGGCAATGACTTTTTCCATGCATCATGCTTCACGGTCATCATGCCTTTAAATGGTGCAAATACCGCAACATCTAGCGGCTGCATTTTGTGCGTGCATTTCGGCGGAAAAGACAGCAACGTGATGCCATGATCCAACCCCAAATCTATCGCCTCGATCGATAAATGCGAACCGTGGTTGTCCAGCAGCAACATGGTTGGCGAATCGGCATTAGCACCGGTGTGCTTGATGAAATGACGCATGAATTGAGGGAATACGTCAGAGTTCATGTAACCAGAACCGTTCGCAACACCAACAGCGCCATGACTCGCATGAGTCATAAAAATCTCTTTCATGTTGACTCGGGGAAAGAGGAAGAATGGCGGTATAGACTGGCCACTAGCGCTGACGGCCAAAGCCAAAGACACATTGGTGCCTTTTTCGGCAGATGTTGATGAGCCGACCTGCTTTTGTCCTTTGCGCGCGATGGTTTTGACAGGTCTGGTTGGCACGGTCGGGCACCCGGTTTCATCCATGTTCCATATTCGGTGAGGTTCAAACGGCGTCTTACCGAGAACGGATGAAAGGTTGGCAAAGAATGCATCGACATTCTCTTTGTTGAATCGCTTCGCACGGCTCTGGCTTACTTGCTCTGGTGTTCGCAGTGACAAATTTTTGTGGCGTTTCATGAGCGCCAACTGCCAATCCTTACTCGCCTGTTGATTGTCGTTCCATGGATCCGGATACGACGCGCCAACTTTCCGAGCAAATTCATACGCGAGCTTACGCAGCTCCATCAAACTAATTCCATAGTTGATGTCGCTGGCCTGGAGAATGTAGCTTATCAGCGCCTTCTCTTGTTCGATGTTGAAGATCTAAAATAAAAAAAAATTATTTATTATTCGATGAAAGAAAAGAAAGAAACCAGCAGAACTCACTGTTTTTGTGCCCATCGTCGTGCGTTCAGCCAGCAAATTCTTCATTACATCGGCATTGGCAGTAGTAACGTCGATGCTCGCACCATCAAATGCTGCAATATAACGCATCAGGTTGGTCCTCGGAATTTTGTGTGCCGTCGCAGATTGTCGAACGCTGTTGTGATGTATTTTCACCGACTTGATCGCCTCCAAAATGTTGTCGAAATCAACAATTTTCTCTTGTTTGGGATAGTACCGCGGCATAATGACTAAAAAAAATTTTTCGGAGCACGAAACTATCAGGAAATGTTGAAAAACTATTGTGTTGTTGAAATTCTGCACCAAAAATCACTTATACGCGTCAAATATATGAAGTTAGCATGTCAAATGTAAAAAACTATGTGGCCCGACATTCCCCGTAATAACGCTTCTTTACCGAAATTACAACAACTATGCACGGCAAGAGTAAATAAGAAATGTATCAATACAAAAAATACAAGAGTTGTATTTCTTCAAAGGATATAATTATTACAACAAAAAAATATTAAAAAATGCAAATTAAGATAAAAGAATTTAATTTTTTTTAAATATGTATATATAAATAAATATTTTTCCCCCAAAAATGTACATAATTAAAGCACAATATTAAAAACAAAAAAAAAAAATTATAAACGAAAAATATTTTTTTTATATTATTGTTTTAAATATATATTTTTTCCCAAAAATTTACATATTTATTACGAATCTAAAATTATTAAAAATTAAAAAAATTAAATTCATTATTACATGATTGTTCGAAAAAATATAAAATAAAAATACTATTTTTTGTTTTAAATATGTAAAAACTTTAAATTAAATACAAAAATTAATAAAAAGGTTAAAACACCACCATAAGTATTATTGCAAAAGAATATAAAGAATTAAACAACAAAGGCAAAAATATTAAAAAAAATATATAAAAAAAAACATAAAAAAGTGAATATGAACTAAAAATTGTTATTCAAAAAATTTAATTCCAAAAGCATTTACAATTTACAACAATTAAAACAGAAAAAACTACGAGTACAGTAAACTTAAAAAATACGTACAACAAATATTTATTGTTACTTTTTACTTGAAATAACTTTAGCATGGCGTTACACACTTAAATATTAGGGATATTCAATAAAATATATAAATTAGTTACATATTCAGAGCGAGTGGCGAGTAATAAATTAGAAAAAACAAGTTGTTGCTTTATACTAAATAATAAATATGTTTATTGTGAATTGATAGAGTTAAAAAAATATTAATTAAAATTTATATACACACATATTTCAAATAAAATACGAAGCTGATTTATATTTTTACCAAGTGATGCGTTTAACCAGCTGTTTTCGACTAATCAACGGTAAAACCTTATGACTCGTTCACACTACACTAACAAAGATTGTGTATGGCTCAATTAGAAATAACACAACAAAATGTAACGACACTAAGCGATATTATGAAGCCATATTAACACATATAAATATAGAATCGTTAGTTCAAAATTCAGCGCGTGATAAAAAGAAATGTTGTCCAATAAAAAATATTTTTAATTAATTTATTTATTATAATGTTCTGTTTAATAAAGAGGCGTTCAAAATGTATGTAAGCCGATTTTCACTTTAGAACGTAGCGGCCTTGTAAGTACATAAAATTTACATTATTACAATACTGAAGTACATATCTCACAAATGCATGAAAGTACAGTAATACCCCGGACTTACGCGATAGGTGGGTCCGAGCGGTTGCCGTGTAAGTCGAATTCGCGTAAGTCGGGGCTCAACGTTGCATATAAATACATATAAAGTTTGTTTAATCGGGACCAGAGTTTAAAGAAAACAATAATTTAGAAGAAAAATGTTTAATAAAGTGTAGGATAATAAAAAAATATTACATTGTTATGAATAAAGTAAGCTAAACCGAAGTTATTTTGATGTCGAAGGCTTCATATATTCTAACAGTGTTGCTTGACGAGTTAAATTTTTCTTCTTTTCACGTAAAATTTCCTCGTAGCATACCAGTAATTTTTTTATCCCTCGTTTTGTAGTAGAAATGCGTTCTTCATTAGAATCAATTTTTTCTAAAATTTGTAACCCCTTTTCAATTGAATTGAGCCCTTCTGTTAAGTTTGCAATTGTCATTTGATTTACCGATTCAACTGGGTCTAGCGAATCAGTTTGGTCAATATCTTGCTCATACTTACGCATTTCTATAACCTCCTATAATATCCTGGTAAAATATATATTTTAGAATTGCCTAAATAGCAATCAAAATGAAAAACCGCGTATCTTCGAATTCGCGTAAAACGGGGTAGCGTAAGTCGGGGTATTACTGTATACGATAGCTGCGAAATATAATGAATGAGCCTACATACATATGTATGTATATCACAAGGAAAATATCCAGTATCGTGCTCCATTTCAAATAAATTTATGCTATCAAATATCGAAATGTCACAAAAGATTAATCATAAATGTAACATAATTTTCAGCTCGTTGTAGAATCAATCACGCATTTTTTTGATAACAACACATATTGAAAAGTAAAATTTCATCAGTGATAGTTTTATTTGTCGATTATTGAGAATATATAATATAATATCATTCTCGATATTGAATTATTCATGATTCTATGCAATCACGAATAATAAGACAATTAGACGCAATTTGAGCTGTGAATGCTGCGCTAGTTTAAGTTTTGAGAGTTACACCTACTATAACACTAATTAATAAATCATCACGAAGAATGAACTCTGTGGTTCATCCATTTATGAATCAATTTTTCCCAAGTTTGACCATTGCAATTTTATAAATTCAAGGCAAAATAGACCTATAATCAATGCTGGTATAATATGATACAAAACAGTCAACGCTTGTTGTGATTCGATTGTTGATGTATGAGCCTTCATATGTTCAACAAAAGTTATCCGGTGCTTTGAATTTTAATCAGAGCTTTTTTAAAAATCTTTTATTCCCTCAGCAATATTCATAAGTTTTATCGAGTGTGTAGTATTTCATATGATGCTGTTTTGTAACTTTTTATCAGGTCCTTTTAATTGCTTTTCGCGATGACAGTCAGTCCTTCCGATTATATTCTCGGTATATTCGAAATATTGAGAAGTGTTTATTTGCGTTAGCGAGTCTTTAAAGACATAGTCATATTCGAACAATTGAAGTCAATGGAATGTTCATTTCTCACAACCGCATAAACACCTTCTCTTGGTTAAAATTATTTGCTGTAGAGGGAATCGTTTTTTTCCAAACTTTGGTTCTCTGGGTATGCCTATCTCTTTTTCAGACGAAATAATCTTGTGTAATGTTTACTGGCTACTTGCTGTAAACAGAATTTATTTCAAAGAAAACAAAATGAAATAACGATAAGCTTAACTGAAAAATGATTCGATGACGCAAAAACCATAATGGAATTATGCGCGTGATAACTGGGTGATCATGCTGTTTATATGAGTTAAGCGTCCACCCACTTTAACCGGAAGAAATGGCACACACTAATAAAACACAGCAATACACCACACTCGTACACAACACATCTCACTACACTTGTACATCCACCCACTCAGCATAAAGGATGGTCCCCTGTGCAGTGCAGATTCAACAAATTCGTTTACACAATTCGTCAGCTGCAGTTCGCTCATCAACACATCAACATTCGCCATACACACATTCGCTGACACACTGCGCCCCGTCGCCATCACCTGGTCCGCTTCGCTACCGCATCTATACTTCAATTGGATCGCCGTCTGATCGACGTTGATCTTGTCATCAATTTTATATACATATATTCGTTTGCGACATCAATCCCGCGCGCTGCAGTTAGCACCACATACGATCCCGTTTAAATCGATAACCTTCATGGACCTCCGAAATAAATAAACATTTAGCTTGAAAATAATATCGTTTATATAAAGTTAAATATTTTCCAAATAAATTGCACAAGTGTGCTAAAAAAAATTTTCGCAAACCAGTGCATAAAAGAATATATAAGTTGGCATTCACATTATGAATATTCTATTCTAGTTTGAGACTTCGTCGTGAAACATTCTCTTCGAATTCATACATTTCATACATTTCTTTGAACATGAAGTTGATTGTTCTTTTTGTGGGTCTATGTGTCTCTGTTGGGGTGTTGTGCAGCGTGCCCGATCAGGTTGAGGTTGGGTCAGCAAATCCAAGTTACAGCGGTAAATAAAAAAACATTTTATAAAAAACATTTTTTGCATTCTACAGACTACATAAATGTAATACATGTATATATATTTTTTTTATCATAATGTAGGTAGATTCAAACCGCGACCACCTCAACCAAGTGTTAATGAATCGTTTGTGAAGGTAAATAGACTGATAAAAAGTTTTTCTGACCGATTCGACATTAAAAAGGAATTGTGCGGCCCTCAACTGAATCGCCGTAAAAGACAGCTAAATCCTAATAATTCCCACTGCTCCCTACCCGTAACTGTCGGGCAAAACTATTATAACGATATAGAAAACATAGCTGCCGAACTACGCAATGACCCAGACTTCATAACCGCTTACCTGCCCATTGAAAGTGGGTACGCAGTTGATAGTTATACCACGATGACAGCTCCAGCCAACCAAAATCACGCACAACCCATTGACTTGACCATCACAATGCAAGCTACTATCACGTATGCTATGACACAACATCTGCGAGAGCCTATTGATGATTCGATTACAGAGCGTATGGAAGAAATGGATTGGTATCGCGGAGGTAATAAAAACACCAATGATGAACGAGGTCATCTTTTGGCTAACTCTCTCGGGGGGCCTAGTTTACCATGGAATTTCGTTCCACAAAGTCCATCAGTAAATCGTGGATTGGGAATTAGAGGTAATTTATGTGTAACTTATAATAACATAGTGAACATTTTAATGAATAATTCAGGAAAGGATATTACTTATTAGAATGTTAATCGAAAAAATAACAATTTTCTTTGATGAAAACCATTTACAAATCTAAATTTTCACGGTGCGACAGGTGTGACGACATATTGTTGGTTTGAACTCGAAGCGGATATCCGAAGAATTCTCCGACAAAATCCGGACCATATCATCGTTTGGACCATCCTAGTTAGTTATGGGGGTTTACCAGCTTCGCGCCGCCCGACACTTTTTTTGATATCGGTACGTCATTTGGATTCCCATCGTCGATTTATAGACTATCGCATGTTTGTGATTCCCAACATGCCTTCGGATGCCTGCACTAATTCGAATTCAATTTTCTAACCCTCTTACCCGCAAGATCACTTGAAGTCAGCTTTTTGTGCACGAAAAAATTGTTCTACATGTAAAAGTTGAAAAAAAAAATATAACATATCCACTCATTAACCATTGCAAATAGATAATAACATAACATTTCCGAGTCAAGTATTTCAATCAAAGGATTTATCTCTAAATTCAACTCATCTGAATTACGTAGTCCCATTTAGTGACCTTAATTCTCTAAAGGTCACACAAAGAATTTGAATTCTTGACTACGTAATTTAGATGTTCACCAATTAATTCTTTGATTGAAATACTTGACTCGGAAACCGTCAATATAAATATTATTTTGAACTGTTCCAACTTTATATAACTACTAGATTTTCAATAAAAAATATTACGAATTTTGCACAAAGAAAACAGATAATTTTATTAATTCTTTCTTTATCTATCAATAAATACATGATGGTTTCATCCGGAGTCTAATGTAATTGTGGTCATTCGAAAATTTTCCATTACTAGCCTCGAACGACAACTTTCATACATAGTATCAAAATCACCAACTAAGAAGATGAAAATTATGATAGATACTGAATTAGATAGAATTATGCGTGCGATAGTGATCATCCGGTATGTATTTCCTATAAAACAGAATTCGATTCGAACAAAACAAAGAAATAACACTATCATGCGCATAAAAAATTATAATCGTTCATACCATTTTAATTGGGCATTCACATCAATTATTCATGTGAATTTTTAATTCTTGTGTGAAACTTGATCGAAGAACGTACTTTGTTAAATCATACATTTGTTTGAACATGAACTTGATTGTTCTTATTGTGGGTCCATGTGTGTCCACGGGGGTGTTATGAAAATAAAAATAATCATCTACTCAAAGTAAAATGCTCGCGACTTGTGCTCAAGTTGACGTGCACGCTAGCTCATGCAGATATGTCAGATTTGTGCAATAGTATAATATAGTTTAGAGTATGAACTGTACAGATTATTGAACAAGCTTAGGGCTCAAAACTAATAAAGAGTCGAATCGAACGAGATGAAATGTATACAATAAAAAATGAACAGAATGAGACATTATGTCGAAAAAAATTCACAGTGATATAAAATTTTGATGTTTATTATCTCTGCCACGATTACTATTTCCTCAGAAATTTTTTTCTTCTAATAAAAAATGGTGAATATGTATAACGACATTCTGCCTCTTTATGAATTGAGCTGAGTCGCAAATGACTTCGTAAAAGGCACAACGAGTCAACTATAGAATCATAGTTTGAAATCCGGTTCTAAAATATCATCATCATCTCTTTAGCATTCACCAACACCAAAATAGAGCTTTCAGCTGTAGCTGTAAAAAGAAATAGAAACAATGCATTGCCGTAATAAAATTGGAGTTCTGTGAATTTCTAAAATGGTTAAATTTTACCCAAAATTAACATATATGTATATAAATACATATATAAAAACCCTCAAAATAGGCTTCTGAGTCAATGCAAGTACGCCAACGTTTGATTCAATTTTCTATAGACTTCTTATAAACTTTGGCTGGGAACGACTTTTTGTGGTTTCGGCTCTTTTTGCACCATTCTCTAGATTGCTGAACAGTTTCGATATCATATTCATAAACTCAAATCTCGTCCCACTAAGGTTACGCTTCACGAATGAGTTACAAAGGTAGATAAATGACGCCCATGAGGCAAGTTTTTAATGACTTCACGACCTTCATCAAGTGATTTGTGCCATTGAAATACCTGTGTTCGTGATAGAGTAGACTCCCCAAAATTCTTCTGCAACATTTTAAACGATTCCGTTGCCGTACAATCAGGAATTGTTTACCGATTCGGCTTGTGAACAGAATTTAAATGACTTGAGACAAATTTAATTCGATTATTGCCGATTTCGATTTGTGAAAGCTTTTATTTTGGTAATATCATTTCGCAAATATTTATGTATTTTTATCGAGTCTACGGTGCCCAAAAAAATTCATACAAAATACGCAAGCCGCCCGACCAATCCAAGCGGCATCGCTTTGCTTCTTTGTTCAGCTTTCATAGCTGACTCAATGGGTATGTAAATAAGCGAAAATGTTGCATTTGGGACGAAGAGCAACCTGAAGATATTCAAGAGCTGTCATTGCATCCAGAAAAAACAACGGTTTGGTGTGGTTTGCGGGCCGGTGGAATCATCGGTCCATATTTCTTCAAAAATGATGAAAGTGAGAACGTCAATGGCGGCTGCTATCGCGCCATGATGAAATTGAAGCTCGTGATCTCAGCAACATTGGACCAAAACATCACTGGTTGCATTCACTAGTTACTAATCAAAATGTTCGAACGAGTCATCGAAAATTGGACTCAGTGCATGGACCATTTGACCTAGCCGTGGTCAGCATTTGAAAGAGATAATCTTCCAAAAAATAAATGTTACTGTGTTTTTTTTTTTAAGGTAGGAAACCTCGAAATTGAACACCCTTTATTATACTTAAAGCTTAAATACTTTACTAGTTGGCAAATAAGATCAAGAGGTGCCACAGCATTAGGAGCAGACGCATAGTCAAACATCAGTTATTCCATCGCAGCAATCGTTTTTACACCCTCCGTCTGTCGTGCCTTTTCCACTGCTCGATCGAAAACTGCAGCTTTCCGAAATAGCTGTTCACTTAAAATTCGCCCCATTGACATCGAGAGACAATAAAAAACACACAAAACAACTAATTAATCGATCACATATATTTAAGTTTCGTACTTTAATTTTCACAAAATGTTAATAACTATGATTATTACACTTTTACACTTTTCATCAATTAAACTAAAGCGCCTTCGTGCAGAGTTAACGGCGCTTGCGTTTAACTCACCCGCCATTTCGACTGCATTTGTATGTATTTGTTTGTTTGTTTGTATGCATTACATAACATATGTATGTATTATATGAAGGTAATATAATTTTAAAAGTATATATAAATAACAAAAATCAAAATAAAATAATCAAATCAATTAATATGAAAAGTAAAATAGTGTTTAAACAATTAAATCTCTCTTAAAACAATACAATACAAAGTACAATATACATATAATATCGGTTTCTTTATGTATGTGTGTATATGTGCAATATATTGTTTGATTTATGCTTGCCTGTGCACTTGACTTCAAACCGAATTTAATTGCAAACAAAAAGTGCTTACTTGCTTGCACGTATGTGTGTGTGTGTGTGAATGGGCATGTGTATGTAGGATATGTACTATTACTTTGTATATGCAAGCACTCAATTTGATGGACTTTATTGCTGCACAAACAAGTGAACTAAAATTAGCTTGTTATTAAAAGTATGTACTAATATTATTTGTTGTTGTTATTAAATTACAAACACACATGTGTAAATTAGTTAACTACAGTATGTAATTTTATTGTTTGCTCAGACCTGCATAATAGGATTTACTTAGTATTCATGTACATACATACATACTTTTATATGTATTTACATATTCATAGGTATGTATATACAAATACCTTTGCGCAATGTATTCTAAAAATAAACACCGTTGTCTTTGTAATTCCGTTAATTTACAAAATTATGAATACTAAAATATCAATAGTAGAAATTAGGCTCAAATATTCAATAAATTCTAATATTTATCCATTTATTTTTTTTATTAATATAATTATAATTGCATGTGTACTTTATATGTTAAAAGCGAACTAAAAATAACTTAAATTTTGCACTAACGCTTCTTTACCGTAATTACAACAACTATGCACGGCAAGAGTAAATAAGAAATGTATCAATATAAAAAATACAAGAGTTGCATTTCTTCAAAGGATATAATTATTACAACAAAAAATATTAAAAGATGCAAATTAAGATAAAAGAATTTAATTTTTTTTAAATATGTATAAATAAATATTTTTCCCCCAAAAAAATGTACATAGTTAAAACACAATACCTATTAAAAACAAAAAAGAAATAATGATAATAAACGAAAAATATTTTTTTATATTATTGCTTTAAATAAATATTTTTTCCCAAAAATTTACATATTTATTACGAATCTAAAATTATTAAAAATTAAAAAATTAAATTTATTATTAAATGACTGTTTGTAAAAAATATAAAATAAAAACACTCTGTTTTGTTTTAAAAATGAAAACATTTTAAATGAAATCTAAAAATTAATAAAAAGATTAGAACACCACCATAAGTATTATTGCAAAAGAATATAAAGAACTAAACAACAAAGGCAAAAATATTAAAAAAAATATTAAAAAAAAAACATAAAAAAGTGAATATGAACTAAAAATTGTTATTCAAAAAATTTAATTCCAAAAGCATTTACAATTTACAACAATTAAAACAGAAAAAACCAAGAGTACATTAAACTTAAAAAATACACACAACAAATATTTATTGTTACTTTTTACTTGAAATAGCTTTAGCATGGCGTTACACACTTAAATATTAGGGATATTTAATAAAATATATAAATTAGTTACATATTCAGAGCGAGTGGCGAGTAATAAATTAGAAAAAAACAAGTTGTTGCATTATACTAAATAATAAATATGTTTATTGTGAATTGATGCAGATAAAAAAATATTAATTAAAATTTATATACACACATATTTCAAATAAAATACGAAGCTGATTTATATTTTTACCAAGTGATGCGTTTAACCAGCTGTTTTCGACTAATCAACGGTAAAACCTTATGACTCGTTCACACTACACTAACAAAGATTGTGTATGGCTCAATTAGAAATAACACAACAAAATGTAACGACACTAAGCGATATTATGAAGCCATATTAACACATATAAATATAGAATCGTTAGTTCAAAATTCAGCGCGTGATAAAAAGAAATGTTGTCCAATAAAAAATATTTTTAATTAATTTATTTATTATAATGTTCTGTTTAATAAAGAGGCGTTCAAAATGTATGTAAGCCGATTTTCACTTTAGAACGTAGCGGCCTTGTAAGTACATAAAATTTACATTATTACAATACTGAAGTACATATCTCACAAAT
The DNA here is from genome assembly GCF_023373825.1 of Bactrocera dorsalis. Taxonomy (NCBI): domain Eukaryota; kingdom Metazoa; phylum Arthropoda; class Insecta; order Diptera; family Tephritidae; genus Bactrocera; species Bactrocera dorsalis. Next base: position 11,829,426 of record NC_064307.1, on the reverse strand, counting down.
GCATGAAAGTATACGATAGCTGCGAAATATAATGAATGAGCCTACATACATATGTATGTATATCACAAGGAAAATATCCAGTATCGTGCTCCATTTCAAATAAATTTATGCTATCAAATATCGAAATGTCACAAAAGATTAATCATAAATGTAACATAATTTTCAGCTCGTTGTAGAATCAATCACGCATTTTTTTGATAACAACACATATTGAAAAGTAAAATTTCATCAGTGATAGTTTTATTTGTCGATTATTGAGAATATATAATATAATATCATTCTCGATATTGTATTATTCATGATTCTATGCAATCACGAATAATAAGACAATTAGACGCAATTTGAGCTGTGAATGCTGCGCTAGTTTAAGTTTTGAGAGTTACATCTACTATAACACTAATTAATAAATCATCACGAAGAATGTACTCTGTGGTTCATCCATTTATGAATCAATTTTTCCCAAGTTTGACCATTGCAATTTTATAAATTCAAGGCAAAATAGACCTATAATCAATGCTGGTATAATATGATACGAAACAGTCAACGCTTGTTGTGATTCGATTGTTGATGTATGAGCCTTCATATGTTCAACAAAAGTTATCCGGTGCTTTGAATTTTAATCAGAGCTTTTTTAAAAATCTTTTATTCCCTCAGCAATATTCATAAGTTTTATCGAGTGTGTAGTATTTCATATGATGCTTTTTTGTAACTTTTTATCAGGTCCTTTTAATTGCTTTTCGCGATGACAGTCAGTCCTTCCGATTATATTCTCGGTATATTCGAAATATTGAGAAGTGTTTATTTGCGTTAGCGAGTCTTTAAAGACATAGTCATATTCGAACAATTGAAGTCAATAGAATGTTCATTTCTCACAATCGCATAAGCACCTTCTCTTGGTTAAAATTATTTGCTGTAGAGGGAATCGTTTTTTTCCAAACTTTGGTTCTCTGGGTATGCCTATCTCTTTTTCAAACGAAATAATCTTGTGTAATGTTTACTGGCTACTTGCTGTAAACAGAATTTATTTCAAAGAAAACAAAATGAAATAACGATAAGCTTAACTGAAAAATGATTCGATGACGCAAAAACCATAATGGAATTATGCGCGTGATAACTGGGTGATCATGCTGTTTATATGAGTTAAGCGTCCACCCACTTTAACCGGAAGAAATGGCACACACTAATAAAACACAGCAATACACCACACTTGTACATCCACCCACTCAGCATAAAGGATGGTCCCCTGTGCAGTGCAGATTCAACAAATTCGTTTACACAATTCGTCAGCTGCAGTTCGCTCATCAACACATCAACATTCGCCATACACACATTCGCTGACACACTGCGCCCCGTCGCCATCACCTGGTCCGCTTCGCTACCGCATCTATACTTCAATTGGATCGCCGTCTGATCGACGTTGATCTTGTCATCAATTTTATATACATATATTCGTTTGCGACATCAATCCCGCGCGCTGCAGTTAGCACCACATACGATCCCGTTTAAATCGATAACCTTCATGGACCTCCGAAATAAATAAACATTTAGCTTGAAAATAATATCGTTTATATAAAGTTAAATATTTTCCAAATAAATTGCACAAGTGTGCTAAAAAAAATTTTCGCAAACCAGTGCATAAAAGAATATATAAGTTGGCATTCACATTATGAATATTCTATTCTAGTTTGAGACTTCGTCGTGAAACATTCTCTTCGAATTCATACATTTCATACATTTCTTTGAACATGAAGTTGATTGTTCTTTTTGTGGGTCTATGTGTCTCTGTTGGGGTGTTGTGCAGCGTGCCCGATCAGGTTGAGGTTGGGTCAGCAAATCCAAGTTACAGCGGTAAATAAAAAACATTTTATAAAAAACATTTTTTGCATTCTACAGACTACATAAATGTAATACATGTATATATATTTTTTTTATCATAATGTAGGTAGATTCAAACCGCGACCACCTCAACCAAGTGTTAATGAATCGTTTGTGAAGGTAAATAGACTGATAAAAAGTTTTTCTGACCGATTCGACATTAAAAAGGAATTGTGCGGCCCTCAACTGAATCGCCGTAAAAGACAGCTAAATCCTAATAATTCCCACTGCTCCCTACCCGTACCTGTCGGGCAAAACTATTATAACGATATAGAAAACATAGCTGCCGAACTACGCAATGACCCAGACCTCATAACCGCTTACCTGCCCATTGATAGTAGGTACGCAGTTGATAGTTATACCACGATGACAGCTCCAGCCAACCAAAATCACGCACAACCCATTGACTTGACCATCACAATGCAAGCTACTCTCACGTATGCTAAGGCACAACATCTCCGAGAGCCTATTGATGATTCGATTGCAGAGCGCATGCAAGAAATGGATTGGTATCGCGGAGGTAATAAAAACACCAATGATGAACGAGGTCATCTTTTGGCTAACTCTCTCGGGGGGCCTAGTTTACCATGGAATTTCGTTCCACAAAGTCCATCAGTAAATCGTGGATTGGGAATTAGAGGTAATTTATGTGTAACTTATAATAATATAGTGAACATTTTAATGAATAATTCAGGAAAGGATATTACTTATTAGAATGTTAATCGAAAAAATAACAATTTTCTTTGATGAAAACCATTTACAAATCTAAATTTTCACGGTGCGACAGGTGCGACGACATATTGTTGGTTTGACCTCGAAGCGGATATCCGAAGAATTCTCCGACAAAATCCGGACCATGTCATCGTTTGGACCATCGTAGTTAGATATGGGGGTTTACCAGCTTCGCGCCGCCCGACAGCTTTTTTGATATCGGTACGTCATTTGGATTCCGATCGTCGATTTATAGACTATCGCATGTTTGTGATTCCCAACATGCCTTCGGACGCCTGCACTAATTCGAGCCAATTCAATTTTCTAACCCTCTAACCCGCAAGATCACCTGAAGTCAGCTTTTTGTGCACGAAAAAAATGTTCTACATGTAAAAGTTGAAAAAAAAAAAATATAACATATCCACTCATTAACCATTGCAAATAGATAATAACATAACATTTCCGAGTCAAGTATTTCAATCAAAGGATTTATCTCTAAATTCAACTCATCTGAATTACGTAGTCCCATTTAGTGACCTTAATTCACACAAAGAATTTGAATTCTTGACTACGTAATTTAGATGTTCACCAATTAATTCTTTGATTGAAATACTTGACTCGGAAACCGTCAATATAAATATTATTTTGAACTGTTCCAACTTTATATAACTACTAGATTTTCAATAAAAAATATTACGAATTTTGCACAAAGAAAACAGATAATTTTATTAATTCTTTCTTTATCTATCAATAAATACATGATGGTTTCATCCGGAGTCTAATGTAATTGTGGTCATTCGAAAATTTTCCATTACTAGCCTCGAACGACAACTTTCATACATAGTATCAAAATCACCAACTAAGAAGATGAAAATTATGATAGATACTGAATTAGATAGAATTATGCGTGCGATAGTGATCATCCGGTATGTATTTCCTATAAAACAGAATTCGATTCGAACAAAACAAAGAAAAAACACTATCATGCGCATAAAAAATTATAATCGTTCATACCATATTAATTGGGCATTCACATCAATTATTCATGTGAATTTTTAATTCTTGTGTGAAACTTGATCGAAGAACGTACTTTGTGAAATCATACATTTGTTTGAACATGAACTTGATTGTTCTTATTATGGGTCCATGTGTGTCCACGGGGGTGTTATGAAAATAAAAATAATCATCTACTCAAAATAAAATGCTCGCGACTTGTGCTCAAGTTGACATGCACGCTAGCTCATGCAGATATGTCAGATTTGTGCAATAGTATAATATAGTTTAGAGTATGAACTGTACAGATTATTGAACAAGCTTAGGGCTCAAAACTAATAAAGAGTCGAATCGAACGAGATGAAATGTATACAATAAAAAATGAACAGAATGAGGCATTATGTCGAAAAAAATTCACAGTGCCATAAAATTTTGATGTTTATTATCTCTGTCACGATTACTATTTCCTCAGAAATTTTTTTCTTCTAATAAAAAATGGTGAATATGTATAACGACATTCTGCCTCTTTATGAATTGAGCTGAGTCGCAAATGACTTCGTAAAAGGCACAACGAGTCAACTATAGAATCATAGTTTGAAATCCGGTTCTAAAATATCATCATCATCTCTTTAGCATTCACCAACACCAAAATAGAGCTTTCAGCTGTAGCTGTAAAAAGAAATAGAAACAATGCATTGCCGTAATAAAATTGGAGTTCTGTGAATTTCTAAAATGGTTAAATTTTACCCAAAATTAACAAATATGTATATAAATATATAAAAACCCTCAAAATAGGCTTCTGAGTCAATGCAAGTACGCCAACGTTTGATTCAATTTTCTATAGACTTCTTATAAACTTTGGCTGGGAACGACTTTTTGTGGTTTCGGCTCTTTTTGCACCATTCTCTAGATTGCTGAACAGTTTCGATATCATATTCATAAACTCAAATCTCGTCCCACTAAGATTACGCTTCACGAATGAGTTACAAAGGTAGATAAATGACGCCCATGAGGCAAGTTTTTAATGACTTCACGACCTTCATCAAGTGATTTGTGCCATTGAAATACCTGTGTTCGTGATAGAGTAGACTCCCCAAAATTCTTCTGCAACATTTTAAACGATTCCGTTGCCGTACAATCAGGAATTGTTTACCGATTCGGCTTGTGAACAGAATTTAAATGACTTGAGACAAATTTAATTCGATTATTGCCGATTTCGATTTGTGAAAGCTTTTATTTTGGTAATATCATTTCGCAAATATTTATGTATTTTTATCGAGTCTACGGTGCCCAAAAAAATTCATACAAAATACGCAAGCCGCCCGACCAATCCAAGCGGCATCGCTTTGCTTCATGTGCTCTTAAATAACTCCAAGATCCGACGTTTCCGAGTCAAACTTTGTTCAGCTTTCATAGCTGACTCAATGGGTATGTAAATAAGCGAAAATGTCGCATTTGGGACGAAGAGCAACCTGAAGATATTCAAGAGCTGTCATTGCATCCAGAAAAAATAACGGTTTGGTGTGGTTTGCGGGCCGGTGGAATCATCGGTCCATATTTCTTCAAAAATGATGAAAGTGAGAACGTCAATGGCGGCTGCTATCGCGCCATGATGAAATTGAAGCTCGTGATCTCAGCAACATTGGACAAAAACATCACTGGTTGCATTCACTAGTTACTAATCAAAATGTTCGAACGAGTCATCGAAAATTGGACTCAGTGCATGGACCATTTGACCTAGCCGTGGTCAGCATTTGAAAGAGATAATCTTCCAAAAAATAAATGTTACTGTGTTTTTTTTTTTTAAGGTAGGAAACCTCGAAATTGAACACCCTTTATTATACTTAAAGCTTAAATACTTTACTAGTTGGCAAATAAGATCAAGAGGTGCCACAGAATTAGGAGCAGACGCATAGTCAAACATCAGTTATTCCATCGCAGCAATCGTTTTTACACCCTCCGTCTGTCGTGCCTTTTCCACTGCTCGATCGAAAACTGCAGCTTTCCGAAATAGCTGTTCACTTAAAATTCGCCCCATTGACATCGAGAGACAATAAAAAACACACAAAAGCACTAATTAATCGATCACATATATTTAAGTTTCGTACTTTAATTTTCACAAAATGTTAATAACTATGATTATTACACTTTTACACTTTTCATCAATTAAACTAAAGCGCCTTCGTGCAGAGTTAACGGCGCTTGCGTTTAACTCACCCGCCATTTCGACTGCATTTGTATGTATTTGTTTGTTTGTTTGTATGCATTACATAACATATGTATGTATTATATGAAGGTAATATAATTTTAAAAGTATATATAAATAACAAAAATCAAAATAAAATAATCAAATCAATTAATATGAAAAGCAAAATAGTGTTTAAACAATTAAATCTCTCTTAAAACAATACAATACAAAGTATAATATATAATAGCGGTTTCTTTATGTATGTGTGTGTGTATATGTGCAATATATTGTTTGATTTATGCTTGCCTGTGCACTTGACTTCAAACCGAATTTAATTGCAAACAAAAAGTGCTTACTTGCTTGCACGTATGTGTGTGTGTGTGTGAATGGGCATGTGTATGTAGGATATGTACTATTACTTTGTATATGCAAGCACTCAATTTGATGGACTTTATTGCTGCACAAACAAGTGAACTAAAATTAGTTTGTTATTAAAAGTATGTACTAATATTATTTGTTGTTGTTATTAAATTACAAACACACATGTGTAAATTAGTTAACTACAGTATGTAATTTTATTGTTTGCTCAGACCTGCATAATAGGATTTACTTAGTATACATGTACATACATACTTTTATATGTATTTACATATTCATATGTATGTACATGTGTATATACAAATACCTTTGCGCAATGTATTCTAAAAATAAACACCGTTGTCTTATGTAATTCCGTTCATTTACAAAATTATTAATACTAAAATATCAATAGTAGAAATTAGGCTCAAATATTCAATAAATTCTAATATTTCATTTATTTTTTTAATTAATATAACAAAATTATAATTGCATGTGTACTTTGTATGTTAAAAGCGAACTAAAAATAACTAAAATTTTGCACTAACGCTTCTTTACCGTAATTACAACAACTATGCACTGCAAGAGTAAACAAAAAATGTATCAATACAAAAAATGCAAGAGTTGCATTTCTTCAAAGGATATAAATATTACAACAAAAAATATTAAAAAATGCAAATTAAGATAAAAGAATTTAATTTTTTTTAAATAAATATTTTGTCCCCAAAAAATGTACATAATTAAAGCACAATATTAAAAACAAAAAAAAAAAATATAATAATAAACGATAAATATTTTTTTATATTATTGTTTTAAATAAAATTATTTCCCCAAAAATTTACATATTTATTACGAATCTAAAATTATTAAAAATTAAAAAATTAAATTTATTATTAAATGATTGTTTGTAAAAAATATAAAATAAAAATACTAATTTTTGTTTTAAATATGTAAAAACTTTAAATTAAATACAAAAATTAATAAAAAGATTAAAACACCACGATAAGTATTATTGCAAAAGAATATAAAGAATTAAACAACAAAGGCAAAAATATAAAAAAAAATATAAAAAACATAAAATAGTGAATTTGAACTAAAAATTGTTATTCAAAAAATTTAATTCCAAAACATTTACAATTTACAACAATTAAAACAGAAAAAACTACGAGTACAGTAAACTTAAAAAATACGTACAACAAATATTTATTGTTACTTTTTACTTGAAATAGCTTTAGCATGGCGTTACACACTTAAATATTAGGGATATTTAATAAAATATATAAATTAGTTACATATTCAGAGCGAGTGGCGAGTAATAAATTAGAAAAAACAAGTTGTTGCATTATACTAAATAATAAATTTGTTTATTGTGAATTGATAGAGTTAAAAAATATTAATTAAAATTTAAATACACACATATTTCAAACAAAATACGAAGCTGATTTATATTTTCACCAAGTGATGCGTTTAACCAGCTGTTTTTGACTAATCAACGGTTAAAGCTTATGACTCGTTCACACTACACGAACAAAGATTGTGTATGGCTCAATTATTATATAAATAACAATAAAATGGAACGACACTAAGCGATTTTATGAAGCCATAAAACACACCCAACAGCCACATATATAAACATAGAATCGTTAGTTAAAATTCAGCGCGTGATAAAAAGAAATGTTGTTCAACAAAAAATATTTTTGTAAGCCGATTTTCACTTTAGAAAATAGCGGCCTTGTAAGTACATAAAATTTACATTATTAAAATACTGAAGTACATAATATATAAAATCACGTTTTTTGATTTATGCCGGTCTTGCAGCAAATGAGCGATATGTACATACATATCTCGCAAATGCATGAAAGTATACGATAGTTGCGAAATATAATGAATGAGCCTATATATGTATATCACAAGGAAAATATCCAGTATCGTGCTCCATTTCAAATAAATTTATGCTATCAAATATCGAAATGTCACAAAAGATTAATCATAAATGTAACATAATTTTCAGATAATAAGACAATTAGACGCAATTTGAGCTGTGAATGATGCGCTAGTTTAAGTTTTGAGAGTTACATCTACTATAACACTAATTAATAAATCATCACGAAGAATGTACTCTGTGGTTCATCCATTTATGAATCAATTTTTCCCAAGTTTGACCATTGCAATTTTATAAATTCAAGGCAAAATAGACCTATAATCAATGCTGGTATAATATGATACAAAACAGTCAACGCTTGTTGTGATTCGATTGTTGATGTATGAGCCTTCATATGTTCAACAAAAGTTATCCGGTGCTTTGAATTTTAATCAGAGCTTTTTTAAAAATCTTTTATTCCCTCAGCAATATTCATAAGTTTTATCGAGTGTGTAGTATTTCATATGATGCTTTTTTGTAACTTTTTATCAGGTCCTTTTAATTGCTTTTCGCGATAACAGTCAGTCCTTCCGATTATATTCTCGGTATATTCGAAATATTGAGAAGTGTTTATTTGCGTTAGCGAGTCTTTAAAGACATAGTCATATTCGAACAATTGAAGTCAATAGAATGTTCATTTCTCACAATCGCATAAGCACCTTCTCTTGGTTAAAATTATTTGCTGTAGAGGGAATCGTTTTTTTCCAAACTTTGGTTCTCTGGGTATGCCTATCTCTTTTTCAAACGAAATAATCTTGTGTAATGTTTACTGGCTACTTGCTGTAAACAGAATTTATTTCAAAGAAAACAAAATGAAATAACGATAAGCTTAACTGAAAAATGATTCGATGACGCAAAAACCATAATGGAATTATGCGCGTGATAACTGGGTGATCATGCTGTTTATATGAGTTAAGCGTCCACCCACTTTAACCGGAAGAAATGGCACACACTAATAAAACACAGCAATACACCACACTTGTACATCCACCCACTCAGCATAAAGGATGGTCCCCTGTGCAGTGCAGATTCAACAAATTCGTTTACACAATTCGTCAGCTGCAGTTCGCTCATCAACACATCAACATTCGCCATACACACATTCGCTGACACACTGCGCCCCGTCGCCATCACCTGGTCCGCTTCGCTACCGCATCTATACTTCAATTGGATCGCCGTCTGATCGACGTTGATCTTGTCATCAATTTTATATATATATATATATATTTATTACATATATTCGTTACGACATCAATCCCGCGCGCTGCAGTTAGCACCACATACGATCCCGTTTAAATCGATAACCTTCATGGACCTCCGAAATAAATAAACATTTAGCTTGAAAATAATATCGTTTATATAAAGTTAAATATTTTCCAAATAAATTGCACAAGTGTGCTAAAAAAAATTTTCGCAAACCAGTGCATAAAAGAATATATAAGTTGGCATTCACATTATGAATATTCTATTCTAGTTTGAGACTTCGTCGTGAAACATTCTCTTCGAATTCATACATTTCATACATTTCTTTGAACATGAAGTTGATTGTTCTTTTTGTGGGTCTATGTGTCTCTGTTGGGGTGTTGTGCAGCGTGCCCGATCAGGTTGAGGTTGGGTCAGCAAATCCAAGTTACAGCGGTAAATAAAAAACATTTTATAAAAAACATTTTTTGCATTCTACAGACTACATAAATGTAATACATGTATATATATTTTTTTTATCATAATGTAGGCGATGTGTTAGCATCGAGTGATAACCGGACATCAATTCGAGAGAAGAGGTTCATTCCTCTTTTAGCGGGTTTAGGTGCTGTGATTTTATGGGGTGGAGTGGCTATTGTAATAGAAAATTCAATCGTAAATGATATAGACGAGAGACCACCTCAACCAAGTGTTAATGAATCGTTTGTGAAGGTAAATAGACTGATAAAAAGTTTTTCTGACCGATTCGACATTAAAAAGGAATTGTGCGGCCCTCAACTGAATCGCCGTAAAAGACAGCTAAATCCTAATAATTCCCACTGCTCCCTACCCGTAACTGTCGGGGAAAACTATTATAACGATATAGAAAACATAGCTGAAGAACTACGCAATAACTCAGACCTCATAACCGCTTACCTGCCCATTGAAAGTGGGTACGCAGTTGATAGTTATACCACGATGACAGCTCCAGCCAACCAAAATCACGCACAACCCATTGACTTGACCGTCACAATGAAAGCTACTCTCACGTATGCTAAGGCACAACATCTGCGAGAGCCTATTCAAACTTCGATTACAGAGCGTATGGAAGAAATGGATTGGTATCGCGGAGGTAATAAAAACACCAATGATGAACGAGGTCATCTTTTGGCTAACTCTCTCGGGGGGCCTAGTTTACCATGGAATTTCGTTCCACAAAGTCCATCAGTAAATCGTGGAGTGGAAATTAGAGGTGATTTATGTGTAACTTATAATAATATAGTGAACATTTTGATGAATAATTCAGGAAAGGATATTACTTATTAGAATGTTAATCGAAAAAATAACAATTTTCTTTGATGAAAACCATTTACAAATCTAAATTTTCACGGTGCGACAGGTGTGACGACATATTGTTGGTTTGACCTCGAAGCGGATATCCGAAGAATTCTCCGACAAAATCCGGACCATATCATCGTTTGGACCATCGTAGTTAGATATGGGGGTTTACCAGCTTCGCGCCGCCCGACACTTTTTTTGATATCGGTACGTCATTTGGATTCCGATTATCGATTTATAGACTATCGCCAGTTTGTGATTCCCAACATGCCTTCGGATGCCTGCACTAATTCGAGCCAATTCAATTTTCTAACCCTCTAACCCGCAAGATCACCTGAAGTCAGCTTTTTGTGCACGAAAAAATTGTTCTACATGTAAAAGTTGAAAAAAAAAATATAACATATCCACTCATTAACCATTCTTCTTCTTTACTGGCATAGACACCGCTTACGCGATTATAGCCGAGTCAACAACAGCGCGCCAGTCGTTTCTTCTCTTCGCTACGTGGCGCCAATTGGATATTCCAAGCGAGGCCAGGTCCTTCTCCACTTGGTCCTTCCACCGGAGTGGAGGTCTTCCTCTTCCTCTGCTTCCCGCGGCGGGTACTGCGTCGAATACTTTCAGAGCTGGAGTGTTTTCATCCATCCGGACAACATGACCTAGCCAGCGTAGCCGCTGTCTTTTAATTCGCCGAACTATGTCAATGTCGTCGTATATCTCGTACAGCTCATCGTTCCATCGAATGCGATATTCGCCGTGGCCAACGCGCAAAGGACCATAAATCTTCCGCAGAACTTTTCTCTCGAAAACTCGCAACGTCGACTCATCGGTTGTTGTCATCGTCCAAGCCTCTGCACCATATAGCAGGACGGGAATTATGAGCGTCTTATAGAGTTTGGTTTTTGTTCGTCGAGAGAGGACTTTACTTTTCAATTGCCTACTCAGTCCGAAGTAGCACCTGTTGGCAAGAGTAATCCTGCGTTGGATTTCAAAGCTGACATTGTTGGTGGTGTTAACGCTGGTTCCTAAATAGACGAAATTATCTACAACTTCAAAGTTATGACTGTCAACAGTGACGTGGGGGCCAAGTCGCGAGTGCGACGACTGTTTGTTTGATGACAGGAGATATTTCGTCTTGCCCTCGTTCACTGCCAGACCCATTTGCGTTGCTTCCTTGTTCAGTCTGGAGAAAGCAGAACTAACGGCGCGGGTGTTGAGACCGATGATATCAATATCATCGGCATACGCCAGCAGCTGTACACTCTTATAAAAGATTGTACCTGCTCGGTTCAGTTCTGCAGCTCTAATAATTTTCTCCAGCAGCAGATTGAAAAAGTCGCACGATAGGGAGTCGCCTTGTCTGAAACCTCGTTTGGTATCGAACGGCTCGGAGAGGTCCTTCCCGATCCTGACGGAGCTTTTCGTGTTGCTCAACGTCAGTTTACACAGCCGTATTAGTTTTGCGGGGATACCAAATTCAGACATCGCGGCATAAAGGCAGCTCCTTTTCGTGCTGTCGAAAGCAGCTTTGAAATCGACGAATAGGTGGTGAGTGTCGATTCTCCTTTCACGGGTCTTTTCCAAGATTTGGCGCATGGTGAATATCTGGTCGGTTGTTGATTTACCAGGTCTGAAGCCACACTGATAAGGTCCAATCAGTTTGTTGACGGTGGGCTTTAATCTTTCACACAATACGCTCGATAGAACCTTGTATGCGATGTTGAGGAGGCTTATCCCACGGTAGTTGGCGCAGATTGTGGGGTCTCCTTTTTTATGGATTGGGCAGAGCACACTTAGATTCCAATCGTTGGGCATGCTTTCATCCGACCATATTTTGCAAAGAAGCTGATGCATGCTCCTTATCAGTTCTTCGCCGCCGTGTTTGAATAGCTCGGCCGGCAATCCGTCGGCCCCTGCCGCTTTGTTGTTTTTCAGGCGGGCAACTGCTATTCGAACTTCTTCATGGTCGGGCAATGGAACGTCTGCTCCATTTGTCATTGCAAATAGATAATAACATAACATTTCCGAGTCAAGTATTTCAATCAAAGGATTTATCTCTAAATTCAACTCATCTGAATTACGTAGTCCCATTTAGTGACCTTAATTCTCTAAAGGTCACACAAAGAATTTGAATTCTTGACTACGTAATTTAGATGTTCACCAATTAATTCTTTGATTGAAATACTTGACTCGGAAACCGTCAATATAAATATTATTTTGAACTGTTCCAACTTTATATAACTACTAGATTTTCAATAAAAAATATTACGAATTTTGCACAAAGAAAACAGATAATTTTATTAATTCTTTCTTTATCTATCAATAAATACATGATGGTTTCATCCGGAGTCTAATGTAATTGTGGTCATTCGAAAATTTTCCATTACTAGCCTCGAACGACAACTTTCATACATAGTATCAAAATCACCAACTAAGAAGATGAAAATTATGATAGATACTGAATTAGATAGAATTATGCGTGCGATAGTGATCATCCGGTATGTATTTCCTATAAAACAGAATTCGATTCGAACAAAACAAAGAAAAAACACTATCATGCGCATAAAAAATTATAATCGTTCATACCATTTTAATTGGGCATTCACATCAATTATTCATGTGAATTTTTAATTCTTGTGTGAAACTTGATCGAAGAACGTACTTTGTGAAATCATACATTTGTTTGAACATGAACTTGATTGTTCTTATTGTGGGTCCATGTGTGTCCACGGGGGTGTTATGAAAATAAAAATAATCATCTACTCAAAATAAAATGCTCGCGACTTGTGCTCAAGTTGACATGCACGCTAGCTCATGCAGATATGTCAGATTTGTGCAATAGTATAATATAGTTTAGAGTATGAACTGTACAGATTATTGAACAAGCTTAGGGCTCAAAACTAATAAAGAGTCGAATCGAACGAGATGAAATGTATACAATAAAAAATGAACAGAATGAGGCATTATGTCGAAAAAAATTCACAGTGCCATAAAATTTTGATGTTTATTATCTCTGTCACGATTACTATTTCCTCAGAAATTTTTTTCTTCTAATAAAAAATGGTGAATATGTATAACGACATTCTGCCTCTTTATGAATTGAGCTGAGTCGCAAATGACTTCGTAAAAGGCACAACGAGTCAACTATAGAATCATAGTTTGAAATCCGGTTCTAAAATATCATCATCATCTCTTTAGCATTCACCAACACCAAAATAGAGCTTTCAGCTGTAGCTGTAAAAAGAAATAGAAACAATGCATTGCCGTAATAAAATTGGAGTTCTGTGAATTTCTAAAATGGTTAAATTTTACCCAAAATTAACAAATATGTATATAAATATATAAAAACCCTCAAAATAGGCTTCTGAGTCAATGCAAGTACGCCAACGTTTGATTCAATTTTCTATAGACTTCTTATAAACTTTGGCTGGGAACGACTTTTTGTGGTTTCGGCTCTTTTTGCACCATTCTCTAGATTGCTGAACAGTTTCGATATCATATTCATAAACTCAAATCTCGTCCCACTAAGGTTACGCTTCACGAATGAGTTACAAAGGTAGATAAATGACGCCCATGAGGCAAGTTTTTAATGACTTCACGACCTTCATCAAGTGATTTGTGCCATTGAAATACCTGTGTTCGTGATAGAGTAGACTCCCCAAAATTCTTCTGCAACATTTTAAACGATTCCGTTGCCGTACAATCAGGAATTGTTTACCGATTCGGCTTGTGAACAGAATTTAAATGACTTGAGACAAATTTAATTCGATTATTGCCGATTTCGATTTGTGAAAGCTTTTATTTTGGTAATATCATTTCGCAAATATTTATGTATTTTTATCGAGTCTACGGTGCCCAAAAAAATTCATACAAAATACGCAAGCCGCCCGGCCAATCCAAGCGGCATCGCTTTGCTTCATGTACTCTTGAATAACTCCAAGATCCGACGTTTCCGAGTCAAACTTTGTTCAGCTTTCATAGCTGACTCAATGGGTATGTAAATAAGCGAAAATGTCGCATTTGGGACGAAGAGCAACCTGAAGATATTCAAGAGCTGTCATTGCATCCAGAAAAAACATCGGTTTGGTGTTGTTAGCGGGCCGGTGGAATCATCGGTCCATATTTCTTCAAAAATGATGAAAGTGAGAACGTCAATGGCGGCTGCTATCGCGCCATGATGAAATTGAAGCTCGTGATCTCAGCAACATTGGACCAAAACATCACTGGTTGCATTCACTAGTTACTAATCAAAATTTTCGAACGAGTCATCGAAAATTAGACTCAGCGCATGGACCATTTGACCTAGCCGTGGTCAGCATTTGAAAGAGATAATCTTCCAAAAAATAAATGTTACTGTGTTTTTTTTTTAAGGTAGGAAACCTCGAAATTGAACACCCTTTATTATACTTAAAGCTTAAATACTTTACTAGTTGGCAAATAAGATCAAGAGGTGCCACAGAATTAGGAGCAGACGCATAGTCAAACATCAGTTATTCCATCGCAGCAATCGTTTTTACACCCTCCGTCTGTCGTGCCTTTTTCACTTCTCGATCGAAAACTGCAGCTTTCCGAAATAGCTGTTCACTTAAAATTCGCCCCATTGACATCGAGAGACAATAAAAACACACAAAACAACTAATTAATCGATCACATATATTTAAGTTTCGTACTTTAATTTTCACAAAATGTTAATAACTATGATTATTACACTTTTACACTTTTCATCAATTAAACTAAAGCGCCTTCGTGCAGAGTTAACGGCGCTTGCGTTTAACTCACCCGCCATTTCGACTGCATTTGTATGTATTTGTTTGTTTGTTTGTATGCATTACATAACATATGTATGTATTATATGAAGGCAATATAATTTTAAAAGTATATATAAATAACAAAAATCAAAATAAAGTAATCAAATCAATTAATATGAAAAGTAAAATAGTGTTTAAACAATTAAATCTCTCTTAAAACAATACAATACAAAGTATAATATATAATAGCGGTTTCTTTATGTATGTGTGTGTGTATATGTGCAATATATTGTTTGATTTATGCTTGCCTGTGCACTTGACTTCAAACCGAATTTAATTGCAAACAAAAAGTGCTTACTTGCTTGCACGTATGTGTGTGTGTGTGTGTGTGTGTGAATAAACATGTGTATGTAGGATATGTACTATTACTTTGTATATGCAAGCACTCAATTTGATGGACTTTATTGCTGCACAAACAAGTGAACTAAAATTAGTTTGTTATTAAAAGTACTAATATTATTTGTTGTTTTTATTAAATTACAAACACACATGTGTAAATTATTTAACTATGGTATGTAATTTTAATGTTTGCTCAGACCTGCATAATAGGATTTACTTAGTATACATGTACATACATACTTTTATATGTATTTACATATTCATATGTATGTACATATATACAAATACCTTTGCGCAATGTATTCTAAAAATAAAATTCCGTTAATTTACAAAATTATTAATACTAAAATATCAATAGTAGAAATTAGGCTCAAATATTCAATAAATTCTAATATTTCATTTATTTTTTTAATTAATATAACAAAATTATAATTGCATGTGTACTTCGTATGTTAAAAGCGAACTAAAAATAACTAAAATTTTGCACTAACGCTTCTTTACCGTAATTACAACAACTATGCACTGCAAGAGTAAATAAGAAATATATCAATACAAAAAATACAAGAGTTGCATTTCTTCAAAGGATATAATTATTATAACAAAAAATATTAAAAATGCAAATTAAGATAAAATAATTTAATTTTTTGTAAATATGTATAAATAAATATTTTTCACCCAAAAAAATGTACATAGTTAAAACACAATATTAAAAACAAAAAAGAAATAATAATAATAAACGAAAAATATTTTTTTATATTATTGTTTTAAATAAATATTTTTTCCCAAAAATTTACATATTTATTACGAATCTAAAATTATTAAAAATTAAAAAATTAAATTTATTATTAAATGATTGTTTGTAAAAAATATAAAATAAAAATACTCTGTTTTGTTTTAAAAATGAAAACATTTTAAATGAAATCTAAAAATTAATAAAAAAAAAAAAATACCATCATAAGTATTATTGCAAATGAATATAAAGAATTAAACAACAAAGGCAAAAAAATTAAAAAAAAAATTAAAAAAAACATAAAAAAGTGAATATGAACTAAAAATTGTTATTCAAAAAATTTAATTCCAAAAGCATTTACAATTTACAACAATTAAAACAGAAAAAACCAAGAGTACATTAAACTTAAAAAATACACACAACGAATATTTATTGTTACTTTTTACTTGAAATAGCTTTAGCATGGCGTTACACACTTAAATATTAGGGATATTTAATAAAATATATAAATTAGTTACATATTCAGAGCGAGTGGCGAGTAATAAATTAGAAAAAGAACTTGTTGCATTATACTAAATAATAAATTTGTTTATTGTGAATTGATAGAGTTAAAAAAATATTAATTAAAATTTATATACACACATATTTCAAACAAAATACGAAGCTGATTTATATTTTCACCAAGTGATGCGTTTAACCAGCTGTTTTCGACTAATCAACGGTAAAACCTTATGACTCGTTCACACTACACTAACAAAGATTGTGTATGGCTCAATTATTATATAAATAACAATAAAATGGAACGACACTAAGCGATTTTATGAAGCCATAAAACACACCCAACAGCCACACATATAAACATAGAATCGTTAGTTAAAATTCAGCGCGTGATAAAAAGAAATGTTGTTCAACAAAAAATATTTTTGTAAGCCGATTTTCACTTTAGAACGTAGCGGCCTTGTAAGTACATAAAATTTACATTATTACAATACTGAAGTACATAATATATAAAATCACGTTTTTTGATTTATGCCGGTCTTGCAGCAAATGAGCGATATGTACATACATATCTCACAAATGCATGAAAGTAGTATACGATAGCTGCGAAATATAATGAATGAGCCTACATACATATGTATGTATATCACAAGGAAAATATCCAGTATCGTGCTCCATTTCAAATAAATTTATGCTATCAAATATCGAAATGTCACAAAAGATTAATCATAAATGTATCATAATTTTCAGCTCGTTGTAGAATCAATCACGCATTTTTTTGATAACAACACATATTGAAAAGTAAAATTTCATCAGTGATAGTTTTATTTGTCGATTATTGAGAATATATAATATAATATCATTCTCGATATTGAATTATTCATGATTCTATGCAATCACGAATAATAAGACAATTAGACGCAATTTGAGCTGTGAATGCTGCG
Source organism: Bactrocera dorsalis (assembly GCF_023373825.1). Lineage (NCBI taxonomy): Eukaryota > Metazoa > Arthropoda > Insecta > Diptera > Tephritidae > Bactrocera > Bactrocera dorsalis. The sequence goes on along the minus strand of NC_064307.1, from coordinate 11,811,542 downwards.
CTAGTTTAAGTTTTGAGAGTTACATCTACTATAACACTAATTAATAAATCATCACGAAGAATGTACTCTGTGGTTCATCCATTTATGAATCAATTTTTCCCAAGTTTGACCATTGCAATTTTATAAATTCAAGGCAAAATAGACCTATAATCAATGCTGGTATAATATGATACAAAACAGTCAACGCTTGTTGTGATTCGATTGTTGATGTATGAGCCTTCATATGTTCAACAAAAGTTATCCGGTGCTTTAAATTTTAATCAGAGCTTTTTTAAAAATCGTTTATTCCCTCAGCAATATTCATAAGTTTTATCGAGTGTGTAGTATTTCATATGATGCTTTTTTGTAACTTTTTATCAGGTCCTTTTAATTGCTTTTCGCGATAACAGTCAGTCCTTCCGATTATATTCTCGGTATATTCGAAATATTGAGAAGTGTTTATTTGCGTTAGCGAGTCTTTAAAGACATAGTCATATTCGAACAATTGAAGTCAATAGAATGTTCATTTCTCACAATCGCATAAGCACCTTCTCTTGGTTAAAATTATTTGCTGTAGAGGGAATCGTTTTTTTCCAAACTTTGGTTCTCTGGGTATGCCTATCTCTTTTTCAAACGAAATAATCTTGTGTAATGTTTACTGGCTACTTGCTGTAAACAGAATTTATTTCAAAGAAAACAAAATGAAATAACGATAAGCTTAACTGAAAAATGATTCGATGACGCAAAAACCATAATGGAATTATGCGCGTGATAACTGGGTGATCATGCTGTTTATATGAGTTAAGCGTCCACCCACTTTAACCGGAAGAAATGGCACACACTAATAAAACACAGCAATACACCACACTCGTACACAACACATCTCACTACACTTGTACATCCACCCACTCAGCATAAAGGATGGTCCCCTGTGCAGTGCAGATTCAACAAATTCGTTTACACAATTCGTCAGCTGCAGTTCGCTCATCAACACATCAACATTCGCCATACACACATTCGCTGACACACTGCGCCCCGTCGCCATCACCTGGTCCGCTTCGCTACCGCATCTATACTTCAATTGGATCGCCGTCTGATCGACGTTGATCTTGTCATCAATTTTATATACATATATTCGTTACGACATCAATCCCGCGCGCTGCAGTTAGCACCACATACGATCCCGTTTAAATCGATAACCTTCATGGACCTCCGAAATAAATAAACATTTAGCTTGAAAATAATATCGTTTATATAAAGTTAAATATTTTCCAAATAAATTGCACAAGTGTGCTAAAAAAAATTTTCGCAAACCAGTGCATAAAAGAATATATAAGTTGGCATTCACATTATGAATATTCTATTCTAGTTTGAGACTTCGTCGTGAAACATTCTCTTCGAATTCATACATTTCATACATTTCTTTGAACATGAAGTTGATTGTTCTTTTTGTGGGTCTATGTGTCTCTGTTGGGGTGTTGTGCAGCGTGCCCGATCAGGTTGAGGTTGGGTCAGCAAATCCAAGTTACAGCGGTAAATAAAAAACATTTTATAAAAAACATTTTTTGCATTCTACAGACTACATAAATGTAATACATGTATATATATTTTTTTTATCATAATGTAGGCGATGTGTTAGCATCGAGTGATAACCGGACATCAATTCGAGAGAAGAGGTTCATTCCTCTTTTAGTGGGTTTAGGTGCTGCGATTTTATGGGGTGGAGTGGGTATTGCAGTAGAAAATTCAATCGTAAATGATATAGACGAGAGATTCAAACCGCGACCACCTCAACCAAGTGTTAATGAATCGTTTGTGAAGGTAAATAGACTGATAAAAAGTTTTTCTGACCGATTCGACATTAAAAAGGAATTGTGCGGCCCTCAACTGAATCGCCGTAAAAGACAGCTAAATCCTAATAATTCCCACTGCTCCCTACCCGTAACTGTCGGGGAAAACTATTATAACGATATAGAAAACATAGCTGAAGAACTACGCAATAACTCAGACCTCATAACCGCTTACCTGCCCATTGAAAGTGGGTACGCAGTTGATAGTTATACCACGATGACAGCTCCAGCCAACCAAAATCACGCACAACCCATTGACTTGACCGTCACAATGAAAGCTACTCTCACGTATGCTAAGGCACAACATCTGCGAGAGCCTATTCAAACTTCGATTACAGAGCGTATGGAAGAAATGGATTGGTATCGCGGAGGTAATAAAAACACCAATGATGAACGAGGTCATCTTTTGGCTAACTCTCTCGGGGGGCCTAGTTTACCATGGAATTTCGTTCCACAAAGTCCATCAGTAAATCGTGGAGTGGAAATTAGAGGTGATTTATGTGTAACTTATAATAATATAGTGAACATTTTGATGAATAATTCAGGAAGGGATATTACTTATTAGAATGTTAATCGAAAAAATAACAATTTTCTTTGATGAAAACCATTTACAAATCTAAATTTTCACGGTGCGACAGGTGTGACGACATATTGTTGGTTTGACCTCGAAGCGGATATCCGAAGAATTCTCCGACAAAATCCGGACCATATCATCGTTTGGACCATCGTAGTTAGATATGGGGGTTTACCAGCTTCGCGCCGCCCGACACTTTTTTTGATATCGGTACGTCATTTGGATTCCGATTATCGATTTATAGACTATCGCCAGTTTGTGATTCCCAACATGCCTTCGGATGCCTGCACTAATTCGAGCCAATTCAATTTTCTAACCCTCTAACCCGCAAGATCACCTGAAGTCAGCTTTTTGTGCACGAAAAAATTGTTCTACATGTAAAAGTTGAAAAAAAAAAATATAACATATCCACTCATTAACCATTGCAAATAGATAATAACATAACTGAAAAAAATCTTAAGCGTTTTTAAGATTGAAGTTAAACACGATGGACTCACTAAGATGCGTAACTAAAAGCTAATTGCCTGTGCTAAATTCGAATTTAAATAATTCCGATTAAAAATTGAAAAGCGTCCGTTCGCGGTTATGATCTTTAATACAATGATAATCTTTATTCCAACAGTTCATTAGTTAGCCTAAATCTTAACCTAACGGCTTAGACTAGAGGTAAGTATGTATACAAAAAGGGGTAAGTATATAGTTCTAATTCAATTCAGCATCTTAAATTCATTGTAATAGATTATTCTAGTACATAAGTAGTAGATTATGGTTATACTTGTATATTACAAAATTCGTAAGTATTTTACATAATGTAAAAGATTTTATAATGCATACAATTATTTTAACAAATTAAGTTCTTAAAATATATTTTTTGAATTATAAAGTCGCATGACGCAACATCGGCCACCTTGACAGGATCATGATCCTTCAACTTCGACAGGCAGCAGGGCGAGCTTGTGAATAGGGCGCTTAATGGTGCCTGCCTTGGTTGCCACGTCTGCCACTCGCACCTTTCCGTCTCGTCCTTCTACGGTTGCGGCGATTCGTCCTAGTGCCCACTGCTGCGGTGGCGTGTTGTCTTCGTGGACGAGGACGAGATCGCCGGGCTGCAGGTTGCGTTTCGGGTGCAGCCATTTGTTGCGCTGCTGAAGACTGGTAATGTACGTTTTGGACCACTGTCGCCAAAACTGTTGCTTGAGACAGCAAACAAGTTGCCATCTCTCGCAATAGCGAATCGGGTCCGTTGACACTTGTGCCGGTGGTAAGGCTCGGAGGGAGCACCCTATTAGCAGGTGTGCTGGAGTCAATGCTTCGCCGTCGTTGGGATCCTGGCTCAACGGTGCGAGGGGCCGCGAGTTGAGGATGGCCTCCACTTCGGCCAGCAGTGTTCCTAGTTCTTCGGCGGTGAGCAGTACGTTGCCCATTGCGCGCACGGCGAGGTGTTTGGCGGACTTCACTGCCGCCTCCCATAACCCGCCGAAGTGCGGCGCCCTCGGTGGTATAAAGGCGAATTTGAACCCTTCTTCGGCGGCTAATTTCATTACTTCCGGAGACTGGGACAGAAACGCCTCTTTGAGTTCGCGCAACTTGCGATCGGCGCCGACGAAGTTGGTTGCGTTGTCGCTGTATATCGTCTGTGGCATCCCTCGGCGACCAATGAACCTTTTTAGGGCGAGAATAAAGGAATTAGTTGATAAGTCAGAGACTAATTCTAAGTGTACTGCTTTAGACGTGAAACAAACGAAAACTGCGATATAGGTTTTTACGGGTGGTCGACCGCGTATTTTTAATGTGGTATAAATTGGACCACAAAAATCTACGCCACATATAAGAAAGGGTCGTAGCGCTCGAAGCCTTTCGACTGGCAAATTTCCCATTATTTGGGTTTGCAACTTCGGCTTATAATGAAAGCAGTGTGTACAGTTTCTTACGGTTCTACTGCATGCTTCTCTTGCATTAATCAGCCATATGCGTTCTCGAAGAAGCCCAACCAACGCTTTTGCCCCTGCGTGGTGATTTCGAAAGTGCAGGAACCGTAAATAATTGATAACGAAGTGCGAATTCTTATTTAGTAATAATGGGAATTTGGCATCGTATGGGAGAGGTGCATTTAAAAGGCGACCTCCTACTCGGATTAATTTGAATGAAAGCGACATGTCCGAGTACTCATGCAAAAACGGATTCAGTTTTTGCAAGTTTGCGGGTAGCGTGGTGCCTTTCGTGAGTTTTTGGATTTCATTCGCAAATTCCGAATGTTGAATCACCTGAACAATTTTTAAAAAACTCAAGTGTAATTCGTCAGATGTCAGGTGCCTTCCCTCCGTAGGTATTTTTGGTCGTCTAATCCACCGTAATAGATAGGCAACCACACGAAGCAATTTTTGATGAGAAGAGAATTTTTCGATAAGGTTCAATAGTGAATTCTCTTTCACATTTATGGCTAGTGTGAAAGTATTTTTCTTCTTCTCTAATGCTTCATCGTCTGGGGAAAGCTGGAAGTGAGTGTTAATTGGCCATAAAGCGCGGTCTTCTAGGAGGAACTGTGGACCGCCAAACCATATTGAATTATTCAATTCATCCACGTTGCAACCCCGAGACACTTGATCCGCAGGATTTTGTTTTGTTGGCACATGTCGCCAATTTATATTGTCAGTCCATTCTTGGATTTCAGACACCCTATTTGCAACAAAGGTTTGTAATGACGATGGATGCGTTTTTACCCAATGCAATACGATTTCAGAGTCTGTCCAAAATATAATTTTTTCAAATTGTCGATTCAACATTGGCGCAATTCGTGACCATAATTTGGCAAGAAGATGTGCTGCCGAGAGCTCAAGACGCGGAAGAGACTTGGTCTTCAGCGGAGCCACTCTAGATTTTGCAGTAAGCAGCATACATTTGACACCACTAGCAGATTGGCTTCGTATATATATGCAGCATCCGTACGCTCTTATTGAAGCGTCGGAGAAGCCATGTATTTGGCAGATAGCACTCGACTCTAGATTTACGTATCGAGGAATGCTAATTGATGACAGCTGCAGTAGGTTGGCTTTGAAATTCTGCCAGCTAGTATCAAGACGCAATGGAATCGACTCATCCCAATCTAGTTTTTGGATCCAAAGCTCTTGCAATAAGATTTTTGCTTTGGTAACTAGTGGGGCTAATAATCCAAGAGGATCGAAAAGGCGAGCAGAGACTGATAGTATGTTTCGTTTAGTAGCTCGCAAATCATGAAAATTGGCATCCAAAACAAATCGGAACAAATCCTCTTTCGGCAACCAATGGATTCCTAGTGTTTTAGTTGAGTTTTTGTCATTGAAGCTTAATGACTTTTCAGTATAATTACTGTCGAAAAATTTAGGGTGGTTCGAAAACCACTTTGTCAAGGTGAATCCGGCCGAGTTTAATATTTTAATTACTTCACTTCTTATAAGATCTAGAGACTCAAAATTTTCAGATCCTGTTAATAAGTCATCAACATAAAAGTCTCTTTTAATGGTCAATGAACCGAGTGGGTATTTAGTTGTATTAGCATCACTGAGCATTTGTAAACACCGTGTTGCGAGAAATGGAGCAGGCGCAGTGCCGTATGTTACGGTGTTAAGACGAAAAATTTGAATTTGCTCAGAAGGATGCTCTCTCCACACAATAAGCTGACAATTTCTGTCTTCTTCATGCATAATTATTTGACGGTACATTTTAGTAATGTCCGCTGTTAGTGCATACTTATGTAAGCGAAAACGAAGAAGAGTTGAATATAATTCTTCTTGGATGGTTGGACCTACCATCAAAAGTTCATTTAATGAAATTTGAGAAGAAGTACGACTCGACGCATCAAAGGCAACTCGTAATTTTGTTGTTGTGCTTTCGGGCCTCAAAACACACTGATGCGGAATGAAATAGTGTGGTTCACTCGGGATCTTATTATTTGTTGGGCTCATGTGACCCAGCGCTTTATACTCATTCATGAAGTCCAGATACATTTTACGAAGTTCTGGATCTTTCAATGTTTTCCTCTCCAGGGCCTGAAACCGCCGAACTGCGATTTCATAGGAGTGACCGAGTAACTTACGGTCAGCTTTAAAGGGCATTCTGACTGAAGCCTTCCTGAAGGTAATACTTCAGTTGTATTGACGAAAAATTGTTCACATTCATTTTGTTCAGGTGTGAATTTGTTGCCAATTGTTTCTGAAGGAAGTTCCTCCAGAGCCCAGAATTTTTGGACTACTGAATCTATTGACGTTAAGTCTTCTTCAGTTTGGCATAATGTGCTATTTACTTCGGGAGGAGGACTAAGACTGCTGACATATTTGCCAGAAACAATCCATCCCAAAAGAGTTTTCTGTAGCGTTGGTTGATTAGGGCCACTTTTAATTTGACCAACCGCTAATAAATCGAAAAAGGTTTCCGCCCCTAATAACATATCGATCTTTTGAGATTTTTGGAATTCTGGATCCGCCAATTTAATATTGTGCGGAATTTTCCAACCATTAATATTAATGGTATGGTCTGGATGATTAGCCGAAATACATCGCATAATCCAGAATTCCGCCGAAAATTCATAATTATTTACGCGCGATTTCACAAATGCGCTTAATTTGGCCCCAACTTTTGTACTTGAATTTCCAATACCTATAATATTTAACGTCCTGTTTTGGCGTCGAATCCGCAGTTTTTGGGCCAAATCCTCCGTCATAAAATTGACTTGACTTCCTGAGTCCAGTAAGGCTCTTGCGGGCAGGTACTCTCCACAGCTTGATCTCACCAGAATAACTGCTGTTGCCAACATTACCCGATCAGGCACACTTATTGTATGCATTGCGTGTGTAGTTGTTGTTGGTTGCGGATGAGGTTCAGCAGCGAAGGACACAGGATACTGGTGCAGTAATGTGTGGTGGGACCGATTACACACGTGGCTTTGGCTTGCTCATTTTTGCTTGTTAAATTAAATTTCCGGAAAAAAAAAATATACAGGTTGGCAACAGATATATTAGGGATCGATAACGAAAACGAAAAATATATGTATAGCGATTCCCAAATATACGAAAGCCAGACCAATAGCAATAAAGGTTGGCAACAAATATATTTGGAATCGGTTACGAGAACGAGAAAAAATGATATCGATTCCCTAGTATACGAAAGCCAAACCTATGAAGTATGCAAAATAAGCAATAGCACAATTGAACGTTCTTGAAAATGTTTTTTTTTTTTTTTAAGCGAGAAAATTTTCCAAAGAACCGTAAAACTTTATTTCGTTTAAAATTTTTAAAAATTTTTGTATGCAAGATATAAAATGTCGCACCTTAATGTTCAATTAAGAACGCTACCGCAAATCCCACGATCCCTCTTTCACTTATGTAGATGCATAGATGCATAGATGCATAGATGCATATGTACATGTGTATATATATACGTATGTGAATATTAAAATATAAATATATGCAATAAGAAAATATACGTATGTGAAAAAATGTGAAAAGAGGGAGAGCCAAAAACTGAAAGTGTGCACTTGCTCTTTTTTTTTTTTTTACTTTTCGTTTTTTTTTTTTTTTTATTCGCACCACTTTCAGTGATTCGCACTCGTTACCTGTTGTGAATGCATAGGCGGTTTGCCTGCGTTCACTTCCCTTTTGCAGAGAATGCAATTGCAGCTCATTCCCACGAAGAGACGGATCTGGCGTCGACGTTAGCAGCGACGGTGTTGTTGACTTGGCAGCGGCGAGAATCCGCGTTGACGCAGCAGCAGAGGGACGATGGTGTTGACGCACGCCCGTTCGGTACCGGCGTAATGTTACCCCAAATAGCTGTTTCACGTTTTAACGGCCAAAGTTATCGGGTTTAGTTTTACGGCACTTTTCTTTCAACGGGTTTGTACCTCTTTTCCGGCACTTCTTAGCGGCACTCGCGACACTGTTTTTATTTTGTTTAGGAACGGCACTTTATATTTTTGGCGGTCGTTTTTAATAAATCTGCTTTACCGCAATTAATCTCATGCACTAACTGTGTAACCACTGAGCAGAAAAAATGTAAATGCCTTTATTTGGCACTGCTTATATTTCGACACTCCACTGTATTTGCAAAATATGCCTGTTTAACCTAATTCACCACCTTTTGGTTTTGCTTCTTTCCTTTTATTTCCTTGTGTTTGCGCACTATTGGTGATTTTACCGCACGTATGTCATGTATGTATGTATGATATTTTCACCACACACTTCACAAAATTTTTCTCTCAATCTTTTTTCAATTTTTAGTTTAGGTTAATTTGTATTTTAGTTTCTTTATGTTTGATTTTACCACTTCGTTTTTATTCACTTGAGTGTATGTCGCATGTGTACACTCCGCAATTAATTTATATATGTACGTATATACAAGTGATATATTTTCCACAAACCACTGCTATTTTTAATGCAAAAAAATTTTTTTTTTTTGAAGTTTTATCTGTATATGTATGTATATCTATATAGATATATTTTATTTTTATTTTTATTTTTAATGTCTTTGTCCAGACATTTATTCTTAGTTGTCACTTTAATCACTTTCACTCGACCGAAACCGAAATAAATTGAAAATTCACAGGCAATTGCTCACGCGTTAGAAATTAAATTAATACGCCAAGTAAGTATTACTTTCTTCGAAAATTTTTTACAGCCACGCACTGAGTCCCTGCTCGGGCGCCATGAAAAAAATCTTAAGCGTTTTTAAGATTGAAGTTAAACACGATGGACTCACTAAGATGCGTAACTAAAAGCTAATTGCCTGTGCTAAATTCGAATTTAAATAATTCCGATTAAAAATTGAAAAGCGTCCGTTCGCGGTTATGATCTTTAATACAATGATAATCTTTATTCCAACAGTTCATTAGTTAGCCTAAATCTTAACCTAACGGCTTAGACTAGAGGTAAGTATGTATACAAAAAGGGGTAAGTATATAGTTCTAATTCAATTCAGCATCTTAAATTCATTGTAATAGATTATTCTAGTACATAAGTAGTAGATTATGGTTATACTTGTATATTACAAAATTCGTAAGCATTTTACATAATGTAAAAGATTTTATAATGCATACAATTATTTTAACAAATTAAGTTCTTAAAATATATTTTTTGATTTATAAAGTCGCATGACGCAACAATAACATTTCCGAGTCAAGTATTTCAATCAAAGGATTTATCTCTAAATTCAACTCATCTGAATTACGTAGTCCCATTTAGTGACCTTAATTCTCTAAAGGTCACACAAAGAATTTGAATTCTTGACTACGTAATTTAGATGTTCACCAATTAATTCTTTGATTGAAATACTTGACTCGGAAACCGTCAATATAAATATTATTTTGAACTGTTCCAACTTTATATAACTACTAGATTTTCAATAAAAAATATTACGAATTTTGCACAAAGAAAACAGATAATTTTATTAATTCTTTCTTTATCTATCAATAAATACATGATGGTTTCATCCGGAGTCTAATGTAATTGTGGTCATTCGAAAATTTTCCATTACTAGCCTCGAACGACAACTTTCATACATAGTATCAAAACCACCAACTAAGAAGATGAAAATTATGATAGATACTGAATTAGATAGAATTATGCGTGCGATAGTGATCATCCGGTATGTATTTCCTATAAAACAGAATTCGATTCGAACAAAACAAAGAAATAACACTATCATGCGCATAAAAAATTATAATCGTTCATACCATATTAATTGGGCATTCACATCAATTATTCATGTGAATTTTTAATTCTTGTGTGAAACTTGATCGAAGAACGTACTTTGTGAAATCATACATTTGTTTGAACATGAACTTGATTGTTCTTATTGTGGGTCCATGTGTGTCCACGGGGGTGTTATGAAAATAAAAATAATCATCTACTCAAAGTAAAATGCTCGCGACTTGTGCTCAAGTTGACATGCACGCTAGCTCATGCAGATATGTCAGATTTGTGCAATAGTATAATATAGTTTAGAGTATGAACTGTACAGATTATTGAACAAGCTTAGGGCTCAAAACTAATAAAGAGTCGAATCGAACGAGATGAAATGTATACAATAAAAAATGAACAGAATGAGGCATTATGTCGAAAAAAATTCACAGTGCCATAAAATTTTGATGTTTATTATCTCTGCCACGATTACTATTTCCTCAGAAATTTTTTTCTTCTAATAAAAAATGGTGAATATGTATAACGACATTCTGCCTCTTTATGAATTGAGCTGAGTCGCAAATGACTTCGTAAAAGGCACAACGAGTCAACTATAGAATCATAGTTTGAAATCCGGTTCTAAAATATCATCATCATCTCTTTAGCATTCACCAACACCAAAATAGAGCTTTCAGCTGTAGCTGTAAAAAGAAATAGAAACAATGCATTGCCGTAATAAAATTGGAGTTCTGTGAATTTCTAAAATGGTTAAATTTTACCCAAAATTAACAAATATGTATATAAATACATATAAAAACCCTCAAAATAGGCTTCTGAGTCAATGCAAGTACGCCAACGTTTGATTCAATTTTCTATAGACTTCTTATAAACTTTGGCTGGGAACGACTTTTTGTGGTTTCGGCTCTTTTTGCACCATTCTCTAGATTGCTGAACAGTTTCGATATCATATTCATAAACTCAAATCTCGTCCCACTAAGGTTACGCTTCACGAATGAGTTACAAAGGTAGATAAATGACGCCCATGAGGCAAGTTTTTAATGACTTCACGACCTTCATCAAGTGATTTGTGCCATTGAAATACCTGTGTTCGTGATAGAGTAGACTCCCCAAAATTCTTCTGCAACATTTTAAACGATTCCGTTGCCGTACAATCAGGAATTGTTTACCGATTCGGCTTGTGAACAGAATTTAAATGACTTGAGACAAATTTAATTCGATTATTGCCGATTTCGATTTGTGAAAGCTTTTATTTTGGTAATATCATTTCGCAAATATTTATGTATTTTTATCGAGTCTACGGTGCCCAAAAAAATTCATACAAAATACGCAAGCCGCCCGGCCAATCCAAGCGGCATCGCTTTGCTTCATGTACTCTTGAATAACTCCAAGATCCGACGTTTCCGAGTCAAACTTTGTTCAGCTTTCATAGCTGACTCAATGGGTATGTAAATAAGCGAAAATGTCGCATTTGGGACGAAGAGCAACCTGAAGATATTCAAGAGCTGTCATTGCATCCAGAAAAAATAACGGTTTGGTGTGGTTTGCGGGCCGGTGGAATCATCGGTCCATATTTCTTCAAAAATGATGAAAGTGAGAACGTCAATGGCGGCTGCTATCGCGCCATGATGAAATTGAAGCTCGTGATCTCAGCAACATTGGACCAAAACATCACTGGTTGCATTCACTAGTTACTAATCAAAATGTTCGAACGAGTCATCGAAAATTAGACTCAGCGCATGGACCATTTGACCTAGCCGTGGTCAGCATTTGAAAGAGATAATCTTCCAAAAAATAAATGTTACTGTGTTTTTTTTTTTTTTAAGGTAGGAAACCTCGAAATTGAACACCCTTTATTATACTTAAAGCTTAAATACTTTACTAGTTGGCAAATAAGATCAAGAGGTGCCACAGCATTAGGAGCAGACGCATAGTCAAACATCAGTTATTCCATCGCAGCAATCGTTTTTACACCCTCCGTCTGTCGTGCCTTTTTCACTTCTCGATCGAAAACTGCAGCTTTCCGAAATAGCTGTTCACTTAAAATTCGCCCCATTGATATCGAGAGACAATAAAAACACACAAAACCTTTAATTAATCGATCACATATATTTAAGTTTCGTACTTTAATTTTCACAAAATGTTAATAACTATGATTATTACACTTTTACACTTTTCATCAATTAAACTAAAGCGCCTTCGTGCAGATTGAACGGTGCTTACGTTTCACTCGCCCGCCATTTCGACTGCATTTGTATGTATTTGTTTGTTTGTTTGTATGCATTACATAACATATGTATGTATTATATGAAGGTAATATAATTTTAAAAGTATATATAAATAACAAAAATCAAAATAAAATAATCAAATCAATTAATATGAAAAGTAAAATAGTGTTTAAACAATTAAATCTCTCTTAAAACAATACAATACAAAGTATAATATATAATAGCGGTATCTTTATGTATGTGTGTGTGTATATGTGCAATATATTGTTTGATTTATGCTTGCCTGTGCACTTGACTTCAAACCGAATTTAATTGCAAACAAAAAGTGCTTACTTGCTTGCACGTATGTGTGTGTGTGTGTGAATGGGCATGTGTATGTAGGATATGTACTATTACTTTGTATATGCAAGCACTCAATTTGATGGACTTTATTGCTGCACAAACAAGTGAACTAAAATTAGCTTGTTATTAAAAGTATGTACTAATATTATTTGTTGTTGTTATTAAATTACAAACACACATGTGTAAATTATTTAACTATGGTATGTAATTTTAATGTTTGCTCAGGACCTGCATAATAGGATTTACTTAGTATACATGTACATACATACATACTTTTATATGTATTTACATATTCATATGTATGTACATATATACAAATACCTTTGCGCAATGTATTCTAAAAATAAAATTCCGTTAATTTACAAAATTATGAATACTAAAATATCAATAGTAGAAATTAGGCTCAAATATTCAATAAATTCTAATATTTCATTTATTTTTTTAATTAATATAACAAAATTATAATTGCATGAGTACTTCGTATGTTAAAAGCGAACTAAAAATAACTAAAATTTTGCACTAACGCTTCTTTACCGTAATTACAACAACTATGCACTGCAAGAGTAAATAAGAAATGTATCAATATAAAAAATACAAGAGTTGCATTTCTTCAAAGGATATAATTATTACAACAAAAAATATTAAAAATGCAAATTAAGATAAAATAATTTAATTTTTTGTAAATATGTATAAATAAATATTTTTCACCCAAAAAAATGTACATAGTTAAAACACAATATTAAAAACAAAAAAGAAATAATAATAATAAACGAAAAATATTATTTTATATTATTGTTTTAAATAAATATTTTTTCCCAAAAATTTACATATTTATTACGAATCTAAAATTATTAAAAATTAAAAAATTAAATTTATTATTAAATGATTGTTTGTAAAAAATATAAAATAAAAATACTCTTTTGTTTTAAAAATGAAAACATTTTAAATGAAATCTAAAAATTAATAAAAAGATTAAAACACCACCATAAGTATTATTGCAAATGAATATAAAGAATTAAACAACAAAGGCAAAAAAATTAAAAAAAAAATTAAAAAAAACATAAAAAAGTGAATATGAACTAAAAATTGTTATTAAAAAAATTTAATTCCAAAAGCATTTACAATTTACAACAATTAAAACAGAAAAAACCAAGAGTACATTAAACTTAAAAAATACATACAACAAATATTTATTGTTACTGTTTACTTGAAATAACTTTAGCATGGCGTTACACACTTAAATATTAGGGATATTTAATAAAATATATAAATTAGTTACATATTCAGAGCGAGTGGCGAGTAATAAATTAGAAAAATAACTTGTTGCATTATACTAAATAATAAATATGTTTATTGTGAATTGATAGAGTTAAAAAAATATTAATTAAAATTTATATACACACATATTTCAAATAAAATACGAAGCTGATTTATATTTTTACCAAGTGATGCGTTTAACCAGCTGTTTTCGACTAATCAACGGTAAAACCCTTATGACTCGTTCACACTACACTAACAAAGATTGTGTATGGCTCAATTAGAAATAACACAACAAAATGTAACGACACTAAGCGATATTATGAAGCCATATTAACACATATAAATATAGAATCGTTAGTTCAAAATTCAGCGCGTGATAAAAAGAAATGTTGTGCAACAAAAAATAGTTTTAATTAATTTATTTATTATAATTTTCTGTTTAATAAAGGGGCGCCCAAAATGTATGTACATACGTATGATATAGAACGTAGCGGCCTTGTAAATGACAGTACGTAAAATAAAATTTTTTAAAAATAAAAAGATAATCAAATTAAAACAAAAATATGATAAAATTTGAAAGCAAAAATAAATTAAATTTTAAAAATAAGAAAAATATAAAAATTGTATATAAAATAAAATAAAAAAATAATATTGAAATTCTACAAAATAAAAAAAAATTAATAAAAAAAATATTAATAAAATTATAAAATGTAATAGTAAAAAGAAATATAGAATTAAAAAAAAAAATTCTAAAAATAAAATAGTAATAAAATATAAAAAAAAAAATTCTAAAAATAAAATAGTAATAAAATATAAAAAAAATTTAAAAAAAAATTTAAATAAGAAAAACATAACAATTTTAAATAATAAAATTATTAAAACTATCCAAAATCACAAAAACATTCATAATACCATAATATAAAAATCCACGTTAAAAATCGCATGTATAGTGGAAACGAATCATAAGTGAGCCAAACCCATAATGATTAATGAAAATAAGCCTTACTTTAGTTGTACATAAATAAAAAATTCTCATTTTAGTTTGATTTTAAATTTAATTTTTATTTATTTTGATTTTTTTTTTTGTTTTTTGAAAAATTTAGTTTAACTACTCATACTTTACACTAATACTACAACATTTCAGTTTCGGCAATGCGGAGCAGTTTCCTATTACTTTTTTTTTAGAGAAATGCTCAAAACTAGCAAATGGAAGGCGCGATGGGTACAACAATATGAAATATTTATCAGTTCAAAAAAACTTGTCAAATATATGTTTAAGCTCTCAGAGTTACCGGAGGCTAAAAAGATCTGATTTTATTAAATAAAAAATGACAAAATTTTATTTTAATCAGTAAAATTTGTATAAATAATTTGATGAAAATGAGCTTTCGTATTCCATTTTCATTCGAGCTGATAAAATTTTTTATTTAAAAACTAACTGAGCTTTTTTATTAAAAAAAAATAGTTTTTTTTTAATTTAAAAACTGAGCTTCCAAATTCCATTTCATGCGAGCTGTTAAAATTCCATTAACATTGCACCCTATAATTGCGCCCTTCACTGCCGATCTGTTGAAAATGTTTGTTCTCCAAGAACCTAGTTACAAATGTAAACATCTATGTAAGTGTGTATATTGCTAAGATTCATTATTTAGACTTTTAATAAATATGAAAAATATATATTTTGTTTTTTACTTTTTATTTCTGTATTGTATGTGTGTGTGTCTGTGTATTTATGTATGTATGCTATTAAATAGTCATTGATGTATGCAGCAATGTTGGTGGTATGCAAATAATGCAATGAATATGCACGTATGTATGTTTCGGTGTTTATAAATAATTATTTTATTTTTTTTTTCTTTAATTATTCACACAAATGCGTATAAATTAACAACTGATTTATATTTTTTTATTATGAAAACATTAAAAATGATTTAATTTTAAATATTGAAATTCCGTTGATCACTGAATCTAATATATATATGTATATAGTATAATGTTACATTTGAATTGGTTTGTGTATGCGTGTGTGTGTGTGGGTGTTTATTACATTAGGCGCTAAGTCATAGTGTTAACATAGTTATTGTTTTTTAATATTACATACACATATATCGATATTTTTTAAACAAGTATGTATGCATGTATATTATTTTAGTTTTGTTCTTGTATAGGTCCGTTTTGTAAATTTAATATTAATATGCTAAACACTTTTTCTTAATTTGTTACTTTTTGTTTAGTGTACGTTCTGTGTGATTTTTTTATGTATGTATGTATGCTTAACTGTTTCATTCTTTTTATATATGTACGTATGTATATGTGTGTGTGTGGTGTATTATCGCCTAAACGCTCTTAAAAACTCCAAACAATTAATATATATGTATGTATATGTGTACGTATATTTTGTTTTATATATATATATATTTATGTATATTTGATAATATTTTAACGCAGTGGTTGGACACTAGGCTAATAATAAAACTTAAAACAGTCATAAAGTGTAATAAAACATTTTAGTGTTTTTGTTTTTGCATTTTTGCAATTTTCCTTCTAATTAATTTACAATCAAAATTATGCCGCAGCCAAAGCGGCACATACACAAGCACAAATTTCTCCACAGGCGCAGCTGCATTTGTTGTTGTTTTTGTGTTTTTTGTTTTCATTTTAAAATACACTCGTACGTAGTAAGAACATTCTGCTGCTGCTGTTTTATGTAGTATTTTGCATTTTTTGTTTTTGTTTGTATTTTAGAAAATAATAACGGTTTTCTACACGTTCCATAACGAAGTCAGTTGTTTTTAGGATTTTTGTTATTGTTTTTTTTTGTTTTTTGTTATTTGTTCTTTTCAAATTAACATTAAATTTGCATTGTAACTCTGTAAATTTAATTTAAAATTAATTTCATTTACTTAATTTACTAATTACTCTAATTAGCGCTCCGTTTTCCTCTTTAAGGCGTTGATTCTCCGTTTTGTAAACTTCCAATTGCTATTAGAAATAGAGAGAGAGAGAGAGAGAGAGAGGTGGGGTTAGTTAGCATTAACATTAACATTGCATGTGTACAGTTATTTGAAGTACCAATAAATATAATAAACAATTATAACGAATTGTAGTAATGCCATATTCAGAAAAAAATAACGAAACATCCATAAATTCAATACAAATAACGAATATTGTAATATTGCATAGTAATTAGGAAACGGCATTGCGAGCGTACGAGCGGCGAGCGATAGATTTATTGAGCAGCCGTGATGCTTACAATTAGCAGTAATTTTTTTAACTATCAACTACTAACACACAGATATATTTGTAAGAAATTGTTTTAATATTAATAAATGTTTATATTAAGTTCGATCTTTTGTAAACCAATTGCAAAAGAACACTCCAACTCGGTTAACTGCTACTCATTTGACAGTAAAGTTCCTACCGTCTATGAATGAAAACCTATTCGTTGAAATATTTTTTTCCAGGTTGGTAAGACTGTCGATGACATCTGTGCCATGAGTCACATCAAAATAAACATTAATGTTTAGTATACTCTTTCTTTTCTTAAGTGCATAAATTGCATTCGGCGATTTTTACAATGCGTCAAATTATTCAACAAAGAATTTGCAATAAATTTTGTGTGCGGAATCAAATTTCTTGTGTATTGATTGGTACAAATTATTCAAGAGGGTCGAGAACGACGAACCACGTTCATGACGGCCATCAACATCAACTGATGAACAAAATAAAGGAAAGAAGGATCAGTCGGTCGAATATGGTGGCAAAGGTGAGCCAAAGCCGAAAAAAAACCGTGTCAAAGCAAGTCAAAAATCATGGTTGTGTTGACAGTTTTCTTCGATTATCAAGGTGTGATGCACTCTGAATTCTTTCCTACCCGCCAAACTGTCAAAAATGAATACTCTGTGAGTATTATGCGTCGTATGGTATGTTACAGGAATAGGTTGAATTTGATAGATTGAAGAATAGTATTATGAACAAGTCTTACTATGTTTTGCTAATATCAGTATTTAGGTTAGGTCGCTAATGAGTTCAGTACTTTTTCGGAATGAAAATTAAAATGAAATGAAATGCATTGAAACCAAGAATGAAGGGAGTAATATTGCGCTATCTTAACGTCATACCATATACAATAGAATGAATAGAGGCAACAAGGAAATAAAAACAAATCTTTTAAGGTAAGGCGTATCGTCGAAAAAAGTAACGATAAAAACTTGGCGTAATCTCTTTCTCTATCATGTTTGCTTGAAACCCCAAAAATCTTTTACCAAGATTAGAAATTCAGAAAAAAGCAGTGACGAGAATGTCCCTGGCTTCACCAAATCTGATATTTTTCTCAAATATAATACTTTAGTTGTATCTCAAATTGAGGTATTCTTCAAAACCTGAGAAATCTTATAAAATTATTGGGTCGTTCACTAAGTAATCTCGCTTGACGACAATTGCTGAGCTTAT
Organism: Bactrocera dorsalis; assembly: GCF_023373825.1. Taxonomy (NCBI): domain Eukaryota; kingdom Metazoa; phylum Arthropoda; class Insecta; order Diptera; family Tephritidae; genus Bactrocera; species Bactrocera dorsalis. Next base: position 11,793,190 of record NC_064307.1, on the reverse strand, counting down.
TGAATTTTTTCGCAGCCAACTTCACACATAACCGCTTTACTGCTTGGAAAAAAAAATTTCTTAATTTTTTTTGAATAATTTTGTTGTGGTGACCCATCGAAGATGGAAGAGCGAAAATAGCATTTTTGACATATTTTACTGTTTTACTGTCAAAAGGGTAAAAGCAGTTCAAGCAAGGCGAAAAGTGATAAGATGTGTTCACCAAACGCCAATGTCAAAATTGGTTTGCAAAATATCGATCTTGAGGAAGCATGACATCCTGGAAAGACTCTTGAAGCTGATGTGTATCAAATAAAGTTGTTGGCCGATACAAATTGTGGAATAACAACTCGACAGATTACTGAAAGATTAAAGTTATCTAACGCGAACGTTCACAAGTCCATGAAAAGTCTAGGATTAACTTGGAAACCTGGCATAAGGGCTCCTCATGTTCTTATAGAACATAATTTGCTTCATCGCATTAACGAATGTGTTTATCAAATGTCAAAGAAGTGATAAAAATAATGAATCACCTCAAACCAAAAAAAGGTAGGTACTCCTGCTTAGTTTGATTTCGAAGAGAAGGTTTATTTTGAGTTTTTGCGCGACAATACCACTATTAATTCTGAAGTGAATTCTAGTCACCTCGACAAATTGAGTGATGCACTCAAACGGAAGAGACCAGAATAGATCAATAGAAAAGGTGTAGTTTTCTACCAGGATAATGCGAGGCCTCACACAAGTTTCATGACATGCCAAAAACTTTTGCAGCGTGAATGGGGTGTGTTAGCACACCTACCATATTCTCTAGATTTGGCTACTTGACTTTTAGACCATTGCTAATTCCGGTTTCTGCAAACGTTTTTGGATGGGAGAACCTTCACCTCAAATCAGGAGGCTAAAAACCACAAGTGCCGCCTTTTTGCCTGCAAAGAACAAACATTTTATCAGCATAGAATCAATCTCCTGCCCGAAATTTGGCAAAAGATATTAAACTGGAGAAGTTTCACAAAATGTTATACACAATAAAAAAATCGTGTTTAAATTGCACTAAAAAAACGAAGTTATTTAGTAAGCTCTATATATCCTTTTTGTGCCAGTTAAATCACACAAGTGAGGAAAGTTCTCTGATCGCCATTCACTTGGGAGTGGGCAGAAACGATTCTTTTACATATGGCTCGAGCAGCTCACGACTTCCGGTCTTTGATCAAGTATCCTCTGGGTAGCCTAAGAACATCCGTTTGAAGGCGAGCTAAAGTGGGAAGGCGAAACATCCCTGCATAGGGTTGTGCGCTGGGTTTGGGACCCGCCACGTAAAAAACCACCTCCAATGAAAAACCAAGTTAGAAGAGTTACAGAACCCAAAAAACGCTTTAGGTATTCCAAAATAAAAGGCAACTTTATTTGAGAAGAATTACTCACCTTACTTTTAGGAAGGCAATTAAAGCATTTTTAATAACATTATCTAGCTATCTAATTTAATACCAAACATATTATGGGTTCTGAAGACTAAAATTACTACTTTAAAGTTCGAGATAGGGCACAGTAGCCTCAAATTTTCAATTATTTATTACTAAAATTATTGATTTATTTTCTATTAGTATAAAGAAATAATTCAAGAAATGAAAGTTATCGAATAACGAATACCCATATAGACGAGTTTGTACCAAATACTTTGCTTTGTATAACTTATATAAAGTAACCATAACCAACAAAAATCCTTTCGTGAATTAACAAACACACAACACTAATTATAAACTGATTATTTTGTAGAATATGAATTTGAACGAACAAAACAAAAAATGAACACGACATGCAAATGAACGAGAACGAACGAACGACGTCATGCAAATATATGTATGTATGTATATACATAAGAAATAAATAAATTAAAAACTTTTTAATTGTTTTACATGATAAATATTTACTTTTGAACACAAACACTCACACACGTTCACAACTGTGGCAACAACAGTGCATAATAAGCAATTTTCCGGGGCGAATGGGCAGATGGGTCGGGTGTATGAGAGCGCTTTAAGCTAAATTATATCTAAAATATGTAACAACGATGCTCAACAGTACGCTGATGATGAAGTGCCGCGAAATATTACATGATTTAATGAGCAAAAGTTGAAAATGAAACTAACGAAGTATCCTTAATATGTGAAGGTGAAGGAAAGTCATAACCAGGTATGTTATATAGCTCTGTTAGAATAATATTTAGGCAGCTTTCTGTACTTCACTGCTTACTTCTCTGAAGTCAACTTCAAGGGGAATGACATGGATATTGTTCTAAACGAAAACATACCTTAAGGTGAACACACAGTGTAGATATGAACAAACTTAGTTCATAATGTTTCTTATTTTCTACTCCACAACGGTACGGGGCAAGTGAATGGATATTCCTTGCTCTGGGAAAGATGATTTAGATTTTCATGAGAGTGCTTTTTCACTATTTATAATTAGTGAAAAACTGTAATCTATATACTAAACTCTTCGCGAAACATTATTAATAAGAGTAAATGGTGATAAGCTTCAATAAAAAAAAACATCATCAACTCAGTACACACACTCGTATATGAATTATTAACCCTTTTGGAAAACTCAGCATCCTAATATACAAGCAACGGAAACTACAATTCATACTTTTTGAAACAATATATAGGGTGTCACCAAAAAAGATAATAATAATAATAATAATAAAAAAAACCATACAATTTAAGGGCGATGGTGAAAAACAAGAGATTTTGATCTTAAGATCAACCTCAAAATTATAAGATTCTCTCGAGAAAATCCCACAATTGCAGACTCTATGAGATTATGATTCAGCGATGTTTAATAACTTCTGATACATACCCAAAACATGAAAACACTTTTTAAAAAAAAGGCTGGGCAATTTATGAAAACAATACCGAACAAATTTTGCACAACAAAAGGAGTAATAAAAATGGTTAAAGAAATCAAGGAAAGATAGTTAAGCCAATAATTAAGAGAGACTTTAACACAGACTTCAATATAGAGAATAAAAAGTATGAAACAAAAACTGCAAAATTTTTCAATGAACAATTTTCCAATTCTCATAAATACGCATACAAAACACGAAACAGAACAAAGAAATTTTATTTTATTTTTTTTACAAAGTTTAAACTCAGAACAGAGGAGTAAAACCAAAGAGAATAGTAATCATTATGCATACAAACAACAGTTTAACAAAAGAACAACAGCTCTCACTAACACTTTGTTACCCTTACAGTGATTTTTGAAAACTGCAACAGTGATTACAACGATATTCAAAAGAAGCGATTGCCGGAAAGCTTTGAAAGTGACTTTAGGATTACAAAATGGACCTTATAGGTTAACTGCCCAAGGAGTCGAAATATTGAAATCAACAAAAAAAATACTAATTGTACCTTAATGAGTATGTATAGAGCTTTTCTTGGGACTCTTCTTAAGAAAATTAATCTCCTAAAGATAGAAGATTTCTAAAAGCTTTTAGAAATATATGGAAATATGGAGAAATACGATATTGGCTTTCACAGTTTAGGGTCGTTCAGTGAAATAACTCTGAAACAACTTTGTTCATAAAACAGACTTAAATAAGGTGCTCGCTAATATGACGTCAGCATGTCAGATTATTCTCTCTCAACAAGCCTTCTTCTATTGCATTTAACTCTTATTGTACTTAGAGAACAAAAACAGTAATTACTATCTAAAGCTTATCACTTTCAATAACTGAAGAAGCTGAGAAAGTTACAAAACACATACTACAAAGACTTCCTGCACTAAAATTCTTTTGAATATCGTTTGTTTTTTAAGGAACATTTCAATTTACTAATACGAACAAAAAACGAACAGAGTTGCAAAGAAAACATTCATATTATCAATACTCATACCGGCGTAAATGCGAAGTAGGTGGAACCACAAGTCAAAACTTTCGAATTTAGTCAACGTGGAGACTGATGTTCTTTTTTAAAGATGGAACAAATTTTGTATGAAACCAAAGCTGAAAAGTGCTACGCGTTGTCTGTTGGGGACGAGCTTTATTTTGTTTTTTTGCCTTCGTGATGAATTTTGTTTAATTTTCCAGTATTTTTTACATACTAAAGAATTCAACGTTATTTCAAATGCTTTGCGCTGAGCGATTTTGTTTTTAAATAACCTTCCACTTAATTAAATACACTTTATAATCATTTCAACTATTTTTATTCGATTATTGTGCGGTTATGATATTAAATTACTATAATCTTTTAAATATTGTATGTATGTATGTAGTAAAACTATGAGTATACGAGTAATTGTTGAGCAATGAAAACTGCAAAGTGCGACGATACTGTAGCTTGGCACGTGACAAACTCTCGCTTAACTCTTTTCGAACGCTAATTAACTTCTTTAGCTTCAGTTGATGGTAAGTGTTACTCTCTCTCACTTAGCTTAGTCCATTTGTGCTCCAGGCGTACAATAATCATTACTGAATTCGCTCAGTAATTCAGTGATGTATTGCTGCAAATTCTAAGTTTCAAACCATTTTCGTAGTGAGTTTTTTTTTAATTTTCGGTCGCCAATTTTTCTCTCCTTTAATTTTACGCAACAATCAAAATTATGGGCACTATGCGAGCCTTTCTTTTTAAACTGATTAGAGTTTACTATGCGGTTTGCTGTTTTCTATTTAGCTACTTTTGATTATAACGGTAATGCAGATAATTTCCATCAGCTTTGATCGCATTGTGTCAGTGCAAATTGTCCAGTCTAATGCGAGCTTAAATACTGTAGCACATTAGCTTTTATCTTCTTTTCTTTAATGAACACTTATCTTTAGACATATTTATTCGCAATTCGTAAATAAATTTTCAACTACTCATTTCCTTAGTCTATAGCGTATATAATTCACAATTAATTAATTTTTTTATGATATTTTTTTTTTTATGAATTTATTAAATTATTTTGATTTTTTAGCTAGTTGACTTTGAGCTGAGGTGGTCAACTTGGATACGACGCGCGTGAGAGCGCGATTCTCCGCACGCAAACGCTCATTCTCAGTCTTTAGCTTCTGCAATAGCTAAAATGACAAAACAAAAAACAACAAAAGTGATGGAGAAAAAAGAGAAGAACGAGAAGTATAAGAGCATGGTAATTAACAGATTTCGTTTTCGATGATTCGATGATTGATGAAAACACATGAAAAACAAAGGTATGAAAATGATGAAGTAGCGAATGTAAGGGACTGAGATATTTAACAATTGCAGGGTTAACTTGTAATCAGGTGAGGAGGTGAAAAACACAAAACAAAATTCACACTAAAGATGAGTATATGGCTTGGCTGATGATAAAACTGTGGAAATCATAAGTTGTGAACTGCGTGCGCAGAGTTTTGTCATGAAGGTTAATGAGTTGCAACGACGCAAGTATGAATGAGAAATGCGAAATATATATAATATGTATTTATGTGCGAAGGACAATTATAAGTTCTAACGATGGTTCTGTGTTTGTATGCATGAATGCTGAAAAATGATGCATGTTGAGGCTGTGAACAGACTATGGACAATTTGAATGTGTTTAATGGTTGTAGTAAACGTGATATGAGGGACAACGATGTCACACGCGAAAATCACAAAACAAAGTGGTGAATACATAACCGTTATTATACAAAAACATATGTTTATATAATATGTACAAATATGTGTGTGCGAATTGTGAACTTGAACAGAAATGAAAAAAAATATACAATATATTTTTCCAAGTAATGATATGAAAATATACTAAAGGAGATTTAGATGAATTCGCATCAAAACATAATAATCACAATTTAGTTCTTAATCAATTATTGAGCTCAAGTATGAGTTTCAGTCGATCTTTGGCTTTCCCTTGATACAGAAAATAGAAGAAATTCATACTATAATTTGAGCGAAGCTTTTGAAATATTAGTTACGGATATAATTTTCCATTTTATCATAGGTTGGTGAAAATAGAAAACTTTCTTTTAGATAATTTTTCTACGAGAAACCAGATTAAAAAAAAGTTAGAAAAATGTGTTTAAATTTTGTAAGATTTAAAATAATTAATTTAAAATACAACTGTGGGAAAGCTATCGAATTTCATGAACGTAAGCTTAAAGTTTTGTAAGTAAAATGCTTTAAATAAAACGATCGAAACATAGTAAAAGCTCAAAAGCTAGTCAAGTTTCGTATCCTCACATAAGTGATAATTTTAATTTATTAAAAGTCGCACTTTACTAACTTCAAAACTTCAAATATTAAGATTTCGATCGAAATGAAGTGAAAGCTTTCGTTAAGTTTTTACTAATTTTAGACTAATCAAAAATCGAACATTTTCCTTCAAATTCTAAAATTTCGAGATTTCTGAAAGAAATGCACTAATTTAAACAATTGAAATAAAGTGAAAGCTCAAAAGCTATCGTTGACTTTGAGCTTCTCACATATGTATGTAAGTGTTATTTTTTGATTGGTCAAAAATCGAATTTTCAGCTACACACGCTAAGGTTTAGAGATGAAATTGTGAGAGAAATGCAGCAATTTAAACAATCAAAGTGAAGCTCCAAAGCTTTCATCAAGTTTTTTTCATATATTAAGTGATAATAATTGATCACTCAAAAATCGATTTTTTTTAAATAAAACTAGTATTGTTCAAACATTTTCATAATTTCAAATGTGAACGTAGGTTTTCCGAACCTTTACAGTATTTTTGTTTTAAATAATTATCGATTTATTAAGCCTAAAGTTCTGAGCTTTCATAATTGCATTTATTATCGACTACTGACTACTCAAAAATCGAATAAACATAAATTTATATTTTATAAAGCTCGTATTGTTCGATCAATTTCATAATTACAAATGTCCAGCCATAATATTTTTTATAATTGCAGAAAGGCAAAAGTTCTAAGCTTTGGTAATTCTATTTTTTATTGATATTTAAATATTAAAAATATATAAACATTTCTGAAAGTTATATAAAGGCGTCAAAATGTGAATAAGAGTTCTCCAAAAGATGATTATGAATCTTCTAAAGATCGTAAAGTCGTTCGATGTTTATTATGATTATAACGGCTTAGCAGCAAATTATTTTTGATGTTTTTTTCTTCAAAAAATAATGCATCAAAACTTTGAAATATATTTTTATTGGCTTAAGAAATGGCGAAATGTGCACACATCGAATTGAGGTTATTGTTTGAAATGAATGAACACAGGGTGCAGCTAATGAAGAAACTCTTCAGTAAACCGTTATGTGCTCTTCAAATTTGTGCATTGAAAGCTTTTCAAAAAATTATGAATAAAAACAACTTAAGGACTAAAAAAATATCAAAAATTCAAAGCAACACTGCCGAAGCTAGGGAGGAGCAGAAGCAAAAACCAAAAAAGTGACAGAAAAGCTTAAACAATTTTATAAAAAAAACAATTAAAAGCTCTAAAAAAATTTAAAAGTTAAAAAGAAAATAAAAATATATATCTAAAAAAATTTGAAACGAATATATAAAAAAAAATAAAAAATTAAAACAAAACTAATAAAATTAAAAACAATTAAAAAACAAATAAAGACACAATAATAAACAATTATATATTGTGTAACGTATTGAAAGCTTATTTTGACGAATCAAAAGCTTGTTTGTTTATATTCGTTTTAAAACTTAAAAAAAAAACATTAAATAATTTTAATTGTACAATAAAATAAGAAACAAAATTAAGAAAATATAAATAAATTCTTAAAAAGTCACAATAATAAACAGTTATCTACACCGCATCGAAAGCTTATTTTAGCGAATTTTTAATCGAAAGTTTCTTTATTTATATTCATATTAAAATTTCAATAAAAATATTAAATCATTTTTCAATATATAAAAAAATATTTTTTTAGTTAAAATATTAAATAATTTTTTAATATATAAAAAAAAATATATTTTTTTAGTTGTAAAAAACTTAGATATTAACAAACAGCGATACTTAAACTAATTAAATATTAAAAAGAAAAATAAATAAATAAAAAAAACTAATAAAAAAAATAAATAAAAAAAACTAATAAAAAATATGTATATAAAAAAAATCAAATATAAAAACATTTACAAAAAAAAATAAATAAACAGTTATCCTTAATGCATCGAAAGCTTATTTTAGCGTAGCTGCAATCGAAAGCTTGGTGTTAAAGCACTTGCTTGGTGTAATAATATTAAATTAGAAAAAAACTATTTATGTATTTCATAATTTGAAATTCAATTTGTATACAGGGTGTTTTAATAAATCACAATAGCGTCGGGTTAAGTGTATCAAACAACAATTAACAAACAAAAATATTCACAACTGTGAAAGTGTCAAGGAGGTGGTAACGGTAGGGGGGGTGCATGCACGTAATGTGCATATAGTTGTGTGTATGTGTGTAGTAAGTATGTCGTAGGTATATGTGTGGGTGTGTGCTTGGAAAATTATTTACCTTTAACTCTTCTTCCATTTCGGAAAGTTTGCGTTCCATTGCTCTCCTTTCGCGTTTTTCAAGCTCTGAGAGTGAGTTTTTAGTTGTCTGCAAAAATTAAATTTGCGAAAATTTTGTTTCGATATTTTCTTTTCATTTACTGTTTTCAAATTTAGTGATTAACAATTTTTTTTTTATTTTTTTTTATTTTTGGTACAACAAATATAGATACAATTCAATTATAAGTAATAGCAGGCGAGAGCAGCGTTTAGCGGAAACTTATTACTTTTTGTGGGGGCGGTTGGGAAGCGTGTGTAAATCTGTGTATGTGTGTGTGTGCAGTATGCTTTTTGGCGGAGTAAAGGAAATTAGCAAGAGTCTTTTATTAGGCGTTGTATAAGAGCGTGGCCAAGGGAAGAGTATATTTGCGTTTAGCCACTGCGCGCAGCGTGGTTTGGTGAGTGGAGCGCAAGAGTGATATTGGCAAGTCGCTTTTTACGTCTGTTAGTATGTGAGTGTTTTTCGTGTGTCGATAAAGCAGCTGTGCCGTCTGCGATCGAACTCGCTAAATGTGATCTATTGGTTGGTATTATTTATTGTTTTGTCTAGTACAGGTACATATATATGTATGTATGTATATTTTTTTAGTCAGACAGCACAATGTTTTGTTTGTTTTCTGTTTTAACACATTTACTTGTATTTTCTTTTGTTTTTATTTTTCTGCTCAACTGTTTATGTTGAAATCCCTACATTCTTTTTGACCTATGCTTTTGGCATATTTTCTGTTTTTGTTTATTTTGTTACTGTTTCTATTGGCTTTTCGGTCAATTTTATTAATTGCCTTCTGTTTAAGCGTAATTTGGAGAAAATTTGTTTGCTTGTAGCTGTCGGCTTTATGCTAAATACGCATTAATTGTTTATTTGTATAGACTATTTTAAATTAGCTGTATGTGTGTTGTCAGCGGGCAATGCACGTTTAGTATATTTTTTGTTGTTGTTTCAATATAGTTCATTTATTGAGCAATTCTTTTTTTAATTTGTTTGCATTTTCATGTTTTTGCTTCCATTTTGTTTATTATAATTATTCATTATTGTTATGTATAAGTAAATAATCTATCGCAGATTATTCGGCATCTTTTTTAGCTAAAAATTGTAGAATTTCTGTATTTTTCTACTTACTGCGTTTGTAAATCTTTCGAGTGTTGCTCTACTTTGTACGATTTCATCATCTTTCTTCTTAAGCTGCTGCTTGAGCTTGTCGTTCTCCAATCTAAAATGATGAAAATAAAAAAGTTTTCATTGAAATTCTAATTTTGAAATATGTATACAACTACAAAAGTTAATAAAATTGAAGCACAAAATAAGATATACTAAAAGAAGAAGAAGAAAATATTTAGTGGTAACGACATATTTTCAAAAAGTCAAACGATCAATGATCGATTAAAAATCGGCCTTCAAAGACGGTCAAGAGATCTTTGAAGACATGCCTCGTTTTGGGCGACATTCGACCTCTTAAGCTGAGAATGAAGGATGTGGTGCTGGAAAATCGTCAGGGAAGTGTTAGAGATATGGCAAGAGAGCTCGACATCACTCGCAAGTTCGTTCGAATGATTTTGGTGGATATTTTGGGTATGAAACGTGTTCTTGCTCGACTCGTTCCGATAAAGCTGAATTTTTTCCAAAAAAAAACTACCGTAAACAGGTCTCTTTGAAAATGCTTGATCGTGCGAATTCCGATCCCAAATGGATTTGACATGCAAAGAAGTCAACAATCATCGGAATGAAACCCGTTATCAGTCGATCGAAGAGATAAAACAAAATTCACTAAAGAAACTGTGTGATGAACACAAAACAACACAAAATCCAAACATATTGTTCAAATCGGACCACTATAGCATATATCGATCAATATCAAGATAACACCTTCATTCGACTTGAAGGTTTTTTATATAAAACATTGTGGTTAGAGAGAATTAGGAAACCGTTTCCGTTAGATGCAAACCGTTGGCCGAATATCTTTTCAGATTAAGCTACACATATGACTGCTTAAAACGATAGGCGGCTTCGAGTCTTTTAAAGAACAGGGGAGAGATGGATGAGGTATCCTGATCGGCTTCTAGCAAGTGTCTCAGGAAGTAGGAGGATGAAGGTAATAATGCCTTCGAAAAGTCCAAGTCAACTTTAGTGCAAGGTAAACATGCAAAAACCGAAAGGATTAATACTCTAAGTGGCACCAAAGTAAGTGGTAATCCCAAACCAAAGCTTCGGCTGTGACATGGACATGGATATTTGAGCTTACACCCCCCTTCATATAGCGGAAACGTTAGTAGACCACCATTTTGGTAAGAGATGGGAACCCAGCTTTCGGACAAACTCTAGGTATTCGCGTCATCTAAAGGAAAAAAACAGAATATAGCATTCTATATATGTTGGCCTTATTCGAAAATCAAGTTCATCTCAGCTGATAATGACAAAACTATTGACAATAATTTTGAATTCCAATTTGACAAGTGGAATTGCACGACATAACCACTTTTTACGAAGTTAACTTTCCAGACTTTTTAGGCCATCGACGAAAGTACTTTCCTCTCTTTGGCACACCCAATTTCTATGACTATCTTGCACTTACTTTACAGCCTCCCATAGAGCCTTGTAGTCGATGGCTTCGCCATTCTCTGACCTATCACGTGCTTTATTCTCGTCTGTTGTGGAGTTTGCGTTGGTGTTGGCATTAGTGGTGCTGCTCAAACGTGAACGCGATGCGCCGCGCTCACCGCCACTCTGAAAAAATGAGAAATAGAGGCAAAACATTACATTTGATAAATGACATTAATGAAATCGAAAGACATAAAATCGAATTAAAGATCATAATAAACAATTTGAACAATAATGGCAACAACAACATATACGTTTTAATTATATTTTTGTGTAAGAGTACACACGAACGTACTTCGTAACCTTCACTTTTCTCTGACGAGGCGCTAACCGAACGCTGCGCTGCGCTACGTGAACGCGAGCGATTACGCGACTTACGCTCCTGCTCACGCAACGAGTTGCTACGTCCCACCAAAGCGGCCATGGCTGCGGCGCTGCTGCTACTCACTGCCGCCGCAACAGATGTGGGCGCTGCTGTGCTGCTGCCGTACGCATTCAAATTACCATTTGAATTGGAGATCGTCTTGGTCTTGAGTAGCGACGGAGTTGAGCGCGCGCTGCTCGGCGTGCTTCTGTACGACGAACTGCCGGAGGAGGTGCCCTTGAAGGAGTTCGATTTGCCAGCGCTGCTGCCTAGGCTAAACGAGGCGGTGGTTACGCCATTGTCATAGCTGGTGTAGGGGCTCATGTAGCGATCGCTGGCGCTGGCGCTGCTGCTGTAGGGATTCGAACTGTAACGCGATTCATAGCCGCTGCTGCCACCGCCATTGGCTGTGGATTGGGAGGAGTGGTATAAATACGATTTGTTATTATTATTGTTGATAATACTACTACTGCTGCTAGTACTATTATTGGCGGCAGTGCATGAGGCAGTGCTATTATGAGATCTCGACATGCTACTACTCGTGGAGGGTGCGCAATAGCTGCATTTGCACCTATGGCGGCTACCGGTAGGCGATAGTGAAGCATGCCGAGAAGTTCTTTGCACTGTAAGCTTTGACGTTAGCGTTGGATGATGGTGCTGGTGATTTGAAGGGAAGATGATGCAGGAAGTGGAGGTACTTTTCGGATTGGCGGATTTTGCATATTGCTGTGGTGATTGCGGCGTCTGCTGATGATGATGATTATACTGATGATGATGAGTCTGATTATGCTGATGATTATGATGTTCATGATGATGAAGATGATTGTCAACACCAGCGCTGACTTTTCTTGGTGTATAATGAGTGGCGTCTTTTTTCAATGCGGTTGCGCTCGATATAGCATGATGGGTACTTGAGGTGCCAGTAGCTTTGGTTGGATAAGCGTTCGTAGCGGATGTGCAAGTGTACTCGTAGCGGCCAATTACAATGACGCCACCACCAGCATTTTTACCATTCGAATAATACGAGCTGCTGCTGGCGCCCGCTGTTCCACGACTTCCGGCTGTGCTGTAGAGATTATCACGCGAACCATAAATACTCGCATACGGACTCTGGTAGTAGGAAGATGATGCGCCCGCGCCATTCTGATAATAGCCCGTGCTTAGGGGACGTGAAGTGGAGCTGCCGTAGCCATTTGTATGATTGCTATTGTAATTGCTGCCGTTATAATTGTAGGCGCCGCCACCACCACCGATACCCGAAGACGAGGTGGCGCGCGAACTGGAGAGCGAGCGACGACGCGAGGCGCCGGCTAACGGCTGGGCGGTGCGGGAACGCGAACGAAAGGACATGGCAGCAACAGCGGTGCTTCAGTTAGGACCACTGTGTGGAGGGTGTGTAATTGGTAACTCTTTGAGAACTTGAAATTTAGATGTTTAGGTGTATTCAGACAAATTTAATTTTATTTTATTTTTTATTTCATAGAAATCTGCATGAGTTCACTGAACCAATTTGGACTCGCAGCGTCTTTAGTTTGCGCTCAACTATAAAAATTGCAAGAAATTTTAGCGAAAATCGTCAAATTATGCACTTTGTATATAAAAGTGCAACGCGCACAGAACACAACGCAACCAAATCGAAATAAATGAGGCGTTTACGAGCGTGAGTTTCGGAAATTTTCGCATTTGTTTATGCAAAATTTTTATAATGCCACTCAAAAATTCAATTAGGCGCAACCACAACATTGTCGTACAACGAAAGAAGTAAAAAAAAAAATAGCAAAATAAAAACATAAAACAAATAGGAAGAGGAAGAGCTTGAGAAATTACAAAGTCATTGGATGGGAAGGAAATATAAATAAAAAAATAAAAACAAAACTCATAAAATAAAATGTAGAAACTAAAGGAAAAAAATATAAAGCAGAAAACACATGAAAACACAGCCTCAAATAATAATTGTAACAAACTATAATAAAAAAATTGTGAAGAAGGGAGAGAAAACGAAAAAAATATCATTAAAAAAAAATAAGAAAATACAAAAAGTAAAAAATAAAAGAAATAAAAAAAATACAAAATATAAAAAAATAAAAAATAAAAATATTTTACTACATATCGTCACCTAAAATGGGAAACAACGCATCATCAAAAGAATCGAAATTGAGTTTTTTATTATTAACGAGATTGCTTTACATATATGTATGTAGCATACAATTTTCAGCTTCCGCTGTCAGATATAACCCATTTATAACCAATATATAACCCATCTATAACTAATACATAACCAATTGATAACCAAAACTCAAATTTTATTTTAATATAAGTGATTTCTATTATCTCGTTTTTCCTTTGCCTGTAAACTTATGAAAAATGATGTTAGGTTATTTTGCATTTTAGGCGACGATATGTACATTCAAAGATTATTTAAACTGCCAAACAGAAATACATGTCCAAAGAGCCATGAAAATTTGACGTCAGAAAAAAAGATTATCCATACACAAGTTGTGCAAATGGCATGAATAGCAAGCAAACGTCTTCCCGTACTAAACTTAAATCGCACATTCGCTTAATTTGCGTTGTGGCTGCCGATTTTCAATTGTACATCATCCAAGCGCACTCTCACACACACCTACCTAAATGCTCATACTAAATGCTTTCGACCAGGAAACACGCAGATAAAGTAATACAAAGCAACACATGTTTAAGCGAAATGGTTTTCTTCGAAATAATAAAAGCAGATAAAGCAAAGACTTTTGCCATATTCCATAAGCCACAATGCGCCGACTGCTGAATCACCCACGCGGTATTAAGCAAATGGAAAGAAAAACTAAAAATACACTACACTGATGTATTGTGAAGGAATTGGGGGAAAACTTGGCAATGCCATGCCTGCAGGAAAAGTTAGAGCAGGTGGGGTGGGCAAATAGTTCAGCATTGGTGGTAATATCAATGCATTTATTTTATAATAATTTTTGGGATTTGGAATTTTCGTTTGAAATAAAAATAAACTTTTGGGTTTCTTACAAAATGGAAAATATTCCGCGATCAGCTGAGTATTTTATATATTAAAAACATGAAACTAATAATATAAAAAATGTATGGTAGTTAACCAGTTAAACCATAAAATTTATCTTCAATTAATTTTTAGAAAAAAAAAAAAAAAATATATTATAAAAAAAAAAATAAAAAAAAAATAATAAAAAAAAATTAATAAATTTAATAAAAAAATAATAAATAATTTTTAATGAAAAAAAAAAAATAGTTTTTTATAAAGAAAAAAACTTTTGATGAAATATAATTTTTAATAAAAAAAAATAAATAAATCAATTTCCACATTCGGTATTTGGGGACTTGAATAGTTTTAGCCCGATTGGGGCCCTTTTTAGTCATAAGGTGCTCTACTTGAAGCGCACTATTTACATAGGTAAATTTTTCACAATACATTCGACTATGATTTGCATTTTGGAAGGTGGAAGAAACAGATGAAATTAAAAATTGGTTTAAAAGGGAAGAAGAAGCGCGGTTGCAGTGCGATTTCGTTTGTTTTCTCAGGAGAGTGGTCGGTCTAACACCTAATTTCAACCAATTTTATAGTGTCGATTGGGTGATTTGGTCAGACCCAATTTGGATATTATACCCAAAGTGGTTTAGAAGATATATACATTAAAGCGTTTTGTGGGCGTGGCAGTGGTCCTACTACGCCCATCTGCGAACTCGTCCTCACTTTTTTGCCAAGGAACAAAGTTAGCACTGATCTGTCTGTCGGACAGGCAGACAGTTACTCGGATTTTAACTCTTCAAACAACCGTTAGGTGAAAAAAACTTATACTCTGTAGCATCAAGAGTATAGAAACTAAATAAGTATATACACATTGTTTATTAACGATTGAAACAAATAAAAATTGTATGGCTTTTAATCAAAAAAAAAAAAAGACAAAAAAAATACAGTACTTAAATTGAAGGGGTTATATCCAATTTTAAATTCCAAAAAATCTATTACTTTTAAATATATTAGTATTTATTGAATATATCCAATTTTAGGTAATATTTTTCACACAAAACATTTAGTTTTGTTTTCAAAGCCGTCGTTTACCCAGAAACGAAAATTTTCACTAGTCCTTCGATCTTTTATCTGGTAAAGTCTCATCTATAGTAGTAATAATTGTATTTTCTTTTTTGTTTTTGGATTTGAGCAAATTTTAAGCGAAATAAACCCTTCTACTACAAGACAGCTTATTTCGAAATTCTTACTGGAGATCGTTGAAGATTTAATAAATAAAATTTCTTAAAAAAAAGCTTTTTTTCTCACTTGCAAGTGAATAAAACAATCCCTTAATATATTTAATTTTTTTCTTGAGGGGACTTTCCTTAATATGATGGATTTAAAAATATATATATTGGGATTTTGGTGATATTTCTGAAATTAACAAATCATCAATCAAAAAGAACCAGCCATAAAGATATCTATACAGCTGCCGGTTACGAAGCCAGAAGCTCACTAACTTAAAAATAGTAATAACATTATTATAATGTTTGAAAAACGAAATCATCATAGAAAGCAAGGAATTTTTCTTATACTTGAATCTTAAGAATGCCTGGAAAGCAGTTTAGTAGAAATCAACAGCCATTGTCGACTGAGCAAAGCCCTGATCTCCCTAAAAATCAACTATCGTCAATAGCAAATTATGAAATCTTAAAACACAAATTATTATTTTTTTAAGAAACACGGATAAGAACTCTAGTGATGTTATACTAAAACAATTTTTTAATCGCAATTTCTACAATTTTTGCCCTACAAATCTCTGACGGTGCAAAAACTTAACACATGTTTTTAAATATTATTTTTTAAATGCCTTTTTAGGTTAATTAATAAATGCTTGTTTTGATTACAAAGTCAATTGATTTTGCTAAGAAAAGCAAAAAAAATATATCATATGTTAAGATGCTTCTTTAAAAAGGTTTCTTTTTCTTTATAATTTCTAAACATTATTGCGTTTTTTCTTTTGTTTATTATTATAATTCCTTTATTAGCGCCATTAAGCTCATTTCATCACTAATTCTTCAATTCGATGAGCGCCTACAACTTTGTTTATTTTATAGTTTTTTTTTATTGTTTTGATTACGCTTTATGTATCTTATAATCACATAAATAAAGCCAAAGAGCATAAAATTCTTTGTGCAGCCCAAATACTAATTTCATATCATTGTATTTTATGTTCACCACTATCCGTTACGAAATTGCTATGTTATTTGAATAAGTTAATATGAAATCTTTGGAAAACACCTGCGCACAAATGTTAAACGCTTTCGTAACAGTAAAATATTTCTGCTTCAATAGATGAATATGAATTTTCACCACAATATTAGAATACTAGATGTCAGCTGTTAATCCTTCCCGGCGTTTAAAAATAATTTATCACGTCACACTTTCATACGAATCGTGTCATCTGCAAGCAAGAACCATATGCAAAAAATAACAACAAAAACCACGAATTTTATCAATGCGATAGAAAAAAGCCGGTGAGAAACGGACAAAGAAAGCAATTTGAGTGAAATAAATTCGCACTTTACTCATACAAGAGTATTTGACTTTAATTAAACGCCACGCAAATTGTGCGCCGTGCAACTGTTGAATCTCAACTAAAATTTGATGCGTTCGAATGACATCATTTTGCGGCAAGCTAAAATCTTGTACGGAAAAAATTCGAACAACAATAAAATTGTAAATACAAAGAAAACTAAAAGTAAGTGTTTTCTATTTGCTGGACGCTTGTTCACCGCCTCTAAAGTTCGCTTCAAGCTCGAAGTCGTCAATGCTTTGCAAAAAATGTACAAAAATGGTAGCAAAATTATAGCAGTTAGTAGATGCACGACTAGAGTCGCCTCGAGACCACCAACACTAAATATGGCGTTTAAAAATCGAACAAAAACAATAACAAGCTGACTACACCGCAAGCGAAGTCGGTAGTAACACATTTGAGCGCAATATAAATTTTTCAAATGTCACGACTGTGACACGCTGACATTCATCGGTGGTGAGGACGGTGACTATAGAATTACACGCACAAAATAATTAAAAATTTACAAAAAAAAAATCAAAATAAATTAAAGAGAGAAGAAAAATATTAACAGAGTAAAAAATATAAAAAAAAATAATATTCAAAAAAGAATTACAAAAAAATATGAAAAGATAAATTAATAAAAAATTACACGCATAAAATTATAAAAAATAAAAAAGTAAATTAAGAAATTATAATAAATTTAAAAAATGAAAGCATTCAAAGAAATATATAATCAAAAAATTATTAAAAAAATGTAAAAAATATAGAAATAAAAAAACAAATAATAAATTAAATAAATAAAAATTGAAAAAGATAATAGTAGTTAAAAAATAATAAACAGTTTTCAAAAATGAAAAAAGATTTGAAATAAAACAAATAAAAAAACAAATTAAAGTAATGAAAAAGTTAAAAAATAAATAATAATTATCAAAAGTTTAAAAAAGATAGAAGTTAAATTAAATTAAAATAATAAATTAACGTAATGCAAAAAATTAAAAAAATTTAATAACCAAAAATAAAAGATAATTTTCAAAAATTTAAAAACTTTAGAAATAAAATAAAGTTAAAAATAAAAATATAAGTAATAAAAAAAAAATAATAAGACAAAAAAAATAACTTTCATAAATATAAAAATAAAACCAAGAAGAAACAATCAATTAAAGTGATAAAAAAATTTAAAAATAAAAATGAAACACAAAAAATAAAGAATAATTTTCAAAAATTTAAAAAGGATAGAAATAAAATAAAATTAAAAATAAATAATAATTTCTTATTTTTTTAATTTATAAAGTAATAAAACAATTAGAAAATTTATAATAATAAAATTAAAAAAATAGTAATAAACTAAAAATAAAAAATAAATAATTATAAGAAAATAAAAAATATAGAAAACAGTAAATAAATAAAAAACCAAAAATAATACGAAGATAAAATATATCTTAATTAAAAAAATTATAAACAATTAAATAAAAAAATAATAATGAAAAAGGTAAAGAAAAAATTATAAAACATAATAGAAAAAATGTAATACCAATAATAAAAATTTACAAAAATAAAAAAATTAAGAATAAGGAATAATACATAGAAAATATTACAAATAAATAAACAAAATTCTCAATAATTAAAATAATAAGATGAAATTATAATATCTAGTATAAAACAAAAAAAATTAAATAAGAAAAAAAAAATAAAAAAATAAAATATTTAAAAAAATCCACAATTAAACTGAGACACGCAACGAAATCCAATCCAACAACGTTGCATCCACACTAGTAACGATTGACAGCTGCATTGTGTTGTCTGCGTTATCAAAATACATTATTCGTATGTCTACTTTTGTGGTAAACTGTCGACAACCGCAAAAATATTTCGATTAAAGTCAATAAGATCGATTACACCGTATACGGTTAAAAAGTCTTTACAACAAAACCAAATGCTGCATGCGTTGGAATAATGTTTAACTTATTTTTTTTTATCAATTTTCAATATTTTTAATATTTACAAAAAATGTCTTTTTATTGTACGTTAAAATTTGTATTTGCTACGAATTTATTTGCCTTCGACTTGTGCACGCCTAAACGTCTAAAATGAAACTAAATTCATAAAAACATAACGTAGCATTTTATTTTAAACTAAATGTTAACGTGATATTTTCCAATACTTTTTCAATAGCAGAGTCGAAACGGGAAAATACTTGCTCAGAGCGCAAGCAAGCACCCACTACGTGAAGGAAAATGA
Organism: Bactrocera dorsalis; assembly: GCF_023373825.1. Taxonomy (NCBI): domain Eukaryota; kingdom Metazoa; phylum Arthropoda; class Insecta; order Diptera; family Tephritidae; genus Bactrocera; species Bactrocera dorsalis. Next base: position 11,773,984 of record NC_064307.1, on the reverse strand, counting down.
GCAACGCCACGATGTACTTATGTATACATGTGTATGTATGCATGTGGCGGAAAAGCGATTGAGCAGAGAAATGCGATCGTGAGCTTTTTTGAACTGATCGTGAGAGTTTTCCACGTAAGCCATAACGTGAGAGAGCGCAAAGCATACGCTAACAGCATTTTAGGGGGTGAGGTGTTGTGTCTGTGTGTATGTATGTGCCTCGTATGGGGGGCAAGTAAGCTAAAAATGCCGCAAATGCGGAAAATTCAGGTACAAATCGGAACGCGTGCGGCACATTGACCGTTAAAGAAAGTGTTTTCATTACTTTATTTTGTTCTTGTTGTATTTACGACACAAAAACACTTTTAGACACAGACACAGAGATTTGGCTAAAAAGTGAAATTTATTTATTTTCAGTAGTAAACAGACAGTATTAAAAACAATAGAAAGGATCTTTTGAAAGACAGATTTTGTTGGTTTGATTTGCGTTGCTAAACGCTCAGCGAATTGTTTTTTTTCTTTTGGAACCAAATTGGAACTTTTTTTCTCCGATGTTATCGCACAGAAATTTAGAAGGCACCTGAAAAAATGTTTCAGTATACGACAGCGCTCCCCTAAGTAATTATACACAGATATTGGGAAAAATTGGGGAAAATTTGCGATCTCTCAATATAGTCACCTTTAGTTTGATAGTCTTGAACAAGCGGCCTTCCAATTTCTTTACCCCGCATTACTTTTGAGGTCTCTGTGGCGGCGATTTGACTAAAATTTGAGTCCGGCAAGTGACTTTTTCAAGTTTGGGAAACATAAAAACACCCCACGGAGCCAAATCTGAATCATGAGGGATATTCTTCGCCAAATCTATGTACCCTCAGCACCAATAATTTTTCTATATCGCTGCCACGACAGTCAGGTCTACGTAACCGGAACGGATTCGAATTTTTTACCCGGTCAAGGACTGTCAATTCGGCAGAATTCTGGCGCTACAACAACAACAACATAATTTTTCTATGCCCAAATATTGGTATATCTCTATCCCCTAAGCCAATTTCCTCATCTCTTTACCGCACTTTCAATTAGCACTCAGGTAATACGTGATCATCGAGTTTTGTCACGTTATTCTTCGTGTTTGTTGTTGTTGTAACGGATACGTAATCGTGGTTAGGATGGTAAAGATTAGACAAGTTGTCGTCGACATCATCCAACGGCAGGCCCAGGAAACGTGCTGTTTCGACGGAGTGGGACGAAAGGGAGAAATATACCAGATTAGTAAGGTTAGTAGGGCATGCAAAGAGGTGGAGTTTAACCTGCTACAGTATCCAGAATGAAACTGCGCAAGAGTCACTCTCGTTTCCCACGACAACTCGAGTTCGTCGTCTGCAATGGGTGGTGGTTTGACTCCAACTACGCCATTTACTGAAAGGGAGTCGATGAAGGTGTTCATGGCTCCACTGTGAATGGCGGTCAGTGCTTGTCGGAAGTTGGTTGAGAACGTCGTCGACGTAGTTAAGGAATGACCTATTGATGCTCCCGGATTTTATCCGGCCAAGGGGCGTTATTCCGAAGATCTAACACCGTTTAACTCGATAATCTGACTTTTTAAAAATCGACGCGCACCAATCGAAGGAGACTATTTGATCTCGAGATTTTCCTTCTATAAACCAGAATTGAATCATGATCTTGCTCTTTTTCTACAACAGATCAAAACAAAAGTACGAGTTCGATTCGACTGAAATTTCGACAATAATCGTCAACAAGGATGGCTCGTATTAAAAATAAATTTCATTTGCGATAGTGGCGCCATCAGGCGGTGAGGTGAGGCTAAGTAATTATCGCCCTTATATAACGAATTTTCAATTTAATAATTATATTTTATGGAAAAATAAGAAAAGCTGTTACATCGAGTTTTTAAGGTTAAATTTTAGATTTTCTAAAAACAAGGAAAAGCCTTCAATGAACACACAGACATACTCGAATAACGACGACTTCATACAAAAATAGCTGCACATGTGCACAGTAAAAAAATAAATTGCCGACGTCAAGACAATTGACAAGCGTTTTTCACCTGATTTTTCCCGCACACAAAATGTATTTTTAATTATAATTCGGTCAGGTATTGGGCGAAGGCGACTTTAACAGATTTGTACATTTTCAGCAACATTGTTGACGACAACACTTTCGGCAGGGAAGCGTGCGATGAGCGTTATTGGCATTGGAAATTTTAATTGATCTGATTTTTTTTAATTATAAGGTGTCTACATTGAACTTGAATGGGGAAAAGCAAAAAAAATATAAAACAAAAATAAAAAATAAAATAAAAAAAGTTCTTAATTAAAAAAATAATACAAAAATGAGAGAAAATAATTTTCCTAATCCTAACCGCGCTTCCATATGTACATACATATATAATAACGGCATATAATATTTCATACTCGCATAGCATATCAACTTAAAAAAAAAAATAAACAAAAACATAAACATAAAGAGTTTCCGATACCACCATGTATAATATCTATTTATAGTGTCGCAGTGTTTTAGGAGCGTTTCTTGGCCAGAAGCCTAACATACTAACAACTTTCTAATATGTGTTTGACGAGCGCTCGTTCGTTTCGCTCCGTCGTATGTCAACATATACGCACATATGCGCAAACTACACTTGACAGCGATCGTCGCCGCACTACTCCACTACTGCGCATGAGGAAGCGCGCCCAACTTCATGTCTACAATGAAGTGTTTGTGTGTTGCTTCACATGGGCACAACAACAAATTACATAAATTTTAAACGTTTGCTATTTATAAACACGCCAGAAATGTGTTTTGGGGATTTAATGATGTCTTTCAAAAAATGGTCAAAAGTTCAATGAACGGGACATTTTATATGTCAACTAAGAGCAGTGTGAAAATAGAAAATCCATATATGTACATATGTATGTATGCATGTCGTTTAAAGGGCTACTGACGCAACATTTTGAAGCAAGTTTCTATTCTTTTTGTGTTCTATGATTGTTGTAAATTCAAAGTGGGTGCTAAAAACGAAGTTATTTTCAAAGTATTTTATAGTGAAACACTGAGATATATGTACATATGTCAGACCGCACGAGTATAAATTTCACAGTTGTCGAAAAATCGAGAAAATAAATTTGTTCGGGACAATTAGGGGCGATGGACTAAACTCCTAGACCATTCATAGAGACTGATATACTTATTGCCAAAAAAAAATCATCAATTTTTTTTCTTTGGTTTGACCCCGTCGAAACGGCACGTTTCCTGGGCCTACCGTTAGATGACGTCGACGACAACACAGATAACTCTTACCATCCTAACGGGTATTGAGAAACCGTTAAAACAACAACAACTAATAAATTTTTTGAAAGGAGAAATTTTGGAAAAACTGTACTATTTTAAGAAGCACAGTGCTACACATCAATCAAAACGACGACAGACTTGTATTTCTCTTGTTCTCAAACTTCAAGAGAATATTCGCTAGAACAAAAATGGAGAGATAATCACCAATACTGCCGTATATTTGAAAGCCAGATACAAATCTTATTATAAAGCTTGTATCGAAATATAATATAAGAGAAAGTAATCTGTATAGCTGGAACAAATGTCATGTGATCAAAATTGACCCGGATTGGTAGATTTTAACTGCGCGCAAAAACCAAATCGACAAAAATTCTTCCCAAATACGCTTTTTATATTCCTGAGAAGTTTGATTTCTTTTTGTCAATTACAGTGTCTTTTACAGCGATTTGATGATGACACAAAAATATGTTTGTCGATTTTTACTATTGAAAACATTTAGAGAACGACTTTGGTTGAATGTTTCCAATGCAATTACGGACGTGGAATCATTGAAAATGTTGCAGAAGTATACTCATTAGAATATTTGGCACATATGATGTCTTCCACAGTTACTGACGGTAGTATCGAAAAAGTTAAAAAAAAGACAGAGAGAGATAGACAGAGTGATAGCAGAGATCTCAAGATATCCCATGGATCGACCCAACTCATTTTGGTTAATGTCTTGGGTATGAAGCGTGTCAATGCTAGACTCGTCCTAAAAGACACGAACCTATTGCTAAAACGACATCGTAAAGTTCGTACAAGAGATGCTTGACAACGTAGTTGATGATTCTACATTCATCAAACGTATAATTACTGCTAAAGCGACGTATGTTTATAAATATAAATCGAAACTGCCCAAATAATCAAGCAAAGGTTGCTACAAAAATGAGCCGAAACCAAAAACAAAAAAAAGCAAAATTCGCTGTAAATGTATTATAATGTATTTATATACGGGGAAACACAGATTTTTGCCAATCCGGGTCACATTTGATCAGATGCTATTAGCTATTATAAACGCAATTCTACTTTTACACGGCTCAGGCTGAAGCTCCAGGTATGCAGTATATAACATTTGTTGCCTACATTTCGGCGCACTCGAATTCAATTTTAAAGCGCAACACAGAAAGTGAAACACAACAAGGGTTTTTCACTATATTTATTCATTTATACATTTCTGAGTATAAATAATTGCCTTTATATTACTACGTTTACGGCTTTCATACATGTTTACTATAAAAGTCAATAGCAACATATTTATAGCATGTGCGCTGAGAAATTTGTGTATTTTTCATATGCACATACATATGTATACAACTACGTAGTGTTTAATAGGTATTTATGAAGGCATGAAAAAACCGCAGTTATGCACACATAGTATAGGATAGGACTGGCTATAGAATTGTGCTATAAAACAAATGTACAGCAGATGTGCAAGAAATAATGTAAATCGCTTAGCAATTTCCATTAATAGCTGTAGTTAGTACGGCAGATGAATCAGTTCTTGTCTAAAGCGCATACAAACACACGCATTCACATACACACACACACACGAAATACATATTTGCACTTGACATCGTCAATCATAGGTTGGCCGGTAGACGGACAATTGCCATTGTTTGGCGAGGTGTGAATTATGTTAAGCTGACGGCGAATACAAAATGTTGACTAATGCAGCGCAGAAAATAACTACAACAAAAGAGGCAACCGAAATAATAGAAATAAAACTTTAAACAGCAATTAGAGGACATTTGCAGTGATTAACAATCGCTAAATGTTTATTTAGACTTGTTTGAAGAAATTTATTTATTGTTGTTGTTGTTGCTTGCATTAGCTTTTACAAGCGAAATGATAATAATTTAATTTAACCGACAGTGCTTTTAAAAGCCACAACAACAACAACAACTATCTGCAGAATACTTTAAATTATTGCCGACGAATTATGCGCTCTAATACCGTTGACCTCAACCATGAGGTGTACCGTTTGAATTTAATTGGTTTTTGCTAATGTTTTATTAAGCAATCGGCTTAGATATAAATTCAATGCCAATAAAAGCGAATATTCAACTTGAAATTGTGCATAATTTGACAAGTGAATGTGTCATCGGCGGCAGACAGCGCGGCGCGACAGGCACAACCGTTACACACACACTTGCGCCTACATAAATGCCAATGCTCAATATGTAAAATCATAAGATTTTGAAGGCAACAAACAAACATACAAAATAAAAATTAAAAAATATAAAATAAAAAAAAATATTAATAAAAAATATTTTTAAAAATGCATTAAAAAAAATTAAAAAGAAATATTTATAAAAATATATTTAAAAAAAATAAAATAATTGAAAAATTAAAAAAAAATAAAAATTTAAAGAAAAAATATTTGAAAATTAAAAAAAAAAAAAATATTTCAAAAATTTAAAAAAAAATTTAAAAAAAAAGTACAAAACGACTATTCAGAAGAAAAATATTTAAAAAAAAAATTTAATAAAAAATAATCAAAATAATTCGCGAGATGTTCTGATTTTGACACCTTTAAGAAAAAATTGGAGTGAAGTGATCACATGCGTGTGTTAATGTGCGCCCAGCGCCTAAGTAGGCCACATACATGTATTTGCACACATGTATGTATGCATGTACATATGGGTATGCTGTAAATAATACATGCAGATAACCGTAAAAATATACATCTCACATTAACTAAGCCAAAACTGCGTGCAGCAAGTGGGTCATTGCAGCCACGAACGGCAGGTAATTAATGCTAAACAGCTGCGCTGACTGAGACGGTCGATTGATGGACAGACAACAGACAATAAACGTGCTGCTGCATAGTGAGTGACCACAGCACAGCGCCGCCGAGTAGCCTTGTCCTGGCTGGGATTTGGTTGAAACGCAAAAAATTAAATAGGAAGATTTTTGCGATAAAAATTGGAATTGTCGTCGTGCAAATACAGTCTATAGGGAACTTAATAGAAACGGTTCAAATCACTTCGCTAACGATTTTTCGCTATTATATTTTATTAGTTATGAATATACATAAGTTCCGGTTACTGTATCAGCAGAAAACGAGTACAAATGGTCGTGTAGAATACTGTCGATTTTTAAAACAGTATTTGGGATTAGAAATTTTTAAATTATTTTAATACATATTGCAAAAATAAATATAATTTTGAATATTTTAGTATTATTTGCAACTCTGCCAAAATTTAAAAATATTGTATTGAAAAAAAAAAAATTGTTTCCAATTAGTACGCCACGACTGTAGTTGTAAGTGCTTTTGAACAGCAACCCACGCAAATGTAGCCACAAATGCAAATTGCAGCAATCGCTCGAAGGTGTGACGCCATTCCAACTTAATTAGCTAAAGAAAATACTTTTTTTTACACTTTAATTAAATAAATTTTACTTTTAATGTTTACCGCCCGTGGGGATGTGTATATATTGTCCGAAATTCGTGTGTTATGGACATGTATATAAACACATTGGAAATCACCATTTTAAGGCAATCAAAAAATACATTCCATAAATTCGATTTTATAGTATGGTAGTAATGGACCCAAGTGCTGATTTAATTTCCGTGTAGATATTAATGTACAATTGTATATACATACATATGTACACTGGTACAAGTGCACGTTGCAGCTTATTGCACACTAGGTTCACGTTCAAAAATAACAATTACACATGAATTCAATTTTCTTAGGTGTAAAGTCTAATCACAATAGCATCGTAATAATAAAAAAATTGAAAGATATATGTTAACCATAAACAAAGTGTCACTTTATAAGCAGAAAATGTTTTAAAAATGTCAAAAGTTTGTTTTTCTTATTTGTAAAAATATTGTATGCCTAAAATTATCTTGTATATTGTTGTTGCTATTATTGTAAATATTATTTATTATTGCAATAAACACCACATCATCAATTAGAAATATTTATGAGCGTACTACCCACAAATATTTACAATTGTTAAGAGAAAAATGCATTTTAAAGATACTCACCTCTTTCTCCTTATCTTTCTCTTCCGCATCGTTTGCTGAATCTTGCCGCTCTGGATCGAGCTCCTGTAAATGCAAGCCAGAAAATAGAAAAATAAAATTTTAAAAATTTCCGTATTGTAAATTTACGTATTTAAAATGCATAAAATTCATAAATTACCGCAATTAATCAAAGTCTATGTTGTGTGTACGTAAATACAACAGATGCCTAACGAATTGATATGCACAATAAATTATAAAAGGCAAACAATTATACATTTTGCCGACACTTGCACATGAAAATTGTAATTGCGTTTCAAAATTTCATATTTGGAATACTTGTACATATTTCACAGATTTGAAAATCGAAAAAGACTGAATTCGGAATTATAAAATGTATCTCTTCAAAGTTTTTTGTTCGACAGATTTATAGTCAATATTTCGAGTAAATACCAAAACAAAAATGTTCCTTGTTTAAGCCAATATGCACTATATAGGGTGTTTTTTAGAACTATGGTTTTTTTAAATGTAATAACTGTCAAATCGGCTGTCAGAGTTTACTACTCTTTGGAAAATGGTGTTATCTGCTTTGAGCGCAGCCACCTCCTAAGACCACGAAGAGATTATTCCTTGATTGACGACTCTCTCGCATTGAATAGCGTATTTGGAGTCAAATTGCCACCCAAGACAGTCGAAGAGCTCAAGTTGCCTCGTGAAGGTCACACTCCTACCTATCCAGAATCGTCCCTTTTATGTTCAGAGTGCAATGAGTACCCGCATTACTCTAACCACCTCTAAATACCACTTATCTAACTAACCGTTCCCACGACAGTCGGGTCTAACGGTCTCGCGGGAAAGGACTTATGTCATTAAGTAAAAAAAAAAAAAACTTATGTAATACCTTCCTACCTATGGTCTGACTCCCACGTCTGGCGCCACGTCACCCAAATATGCTGTAGATAACTGTTCCAAGAACAACAATATGCTCATTTGGTCTCCCACCTCAATATCATTAAATGTGATTTTACTTTGTTTGGTTACTTTTTGTGAGGGTACATCGAGTCAATGATGTATTCTGATAAAACATCTTTATATGACTAGTTGTTGGAACCCTCGTTTATGAACGAAACGTTGTCGAATTTATATTCCGGGTAACAAATGTCAATTCGGCAATTCTGGTATCTTTTTGCTGTTGCAACAAAAAACATGTATCCTTGAAAAGGTGGTGCAAAATGGACCAAAAAATTTAAGGAAAAAAGGTGGTTTCCATACGAAGTCCTCATAAAACAAAAATTTTTGACAATGTCTTTTTTTAGTAAAAAAAAAATAAAACCTATGTACCTGTAAAAACACCCTTTATATTAATTATAAAACACCCTATATGTACGGATTTTACGTCAATGTTCCGCGAATGTTCTAATTTCGGTGTTTAGACGCGTCTGTTATCGAAAATACTACTATTAAGTAGTTAGTACTGTCAAGAATATTTTCGGAAAATTATTTTTATGGAAATACATCAAAAATTACTACTTACATCCATATCGATATGTACAACGCCGGTGGATCTTCGTTTTGGTTTTCTTCTTCGTTGTATGGCCGATTGAGCAGCCAAATTGCGGTTATCATTTTCTTTGTCATTATCTAAAAACAAAAAAGCAAAGAAATAGTTGAAGATAAAAAAAAAAAACATAAAAAAAATCTATCAAAATTGCATTACCTTTATCATCGTTAGTTTTAGACGCCGAATTAGCCGTGGCGGCTGTGACGTTAGCTGTTGTTGTGGATGCAGTAGACGTTGTCGTGGTAGCTGCTGGTGTTGTGGCGCTGCTGCTATAAGTGCTATTGGTGCTGCCACCGGTGAGTCGTCGGCCGAAAATGCTAACACCCTCGCTGTGAGTATCATTGCTAAGTAATGTGGTGGATGTGGTGGCATTGACTGGTGCGGACACAGGTCGTCCAATTGAGTTCAACGATTGATTCGACGAGTTCACTGTAAAGAAATGAAAAATTTATTTTTTTTTTTAAATGCTGATCTTTGTCTATTATACTATATGATATAGTACGTATGACTTAATGACACTTACATGAATTACTGTTGATGCGCCGTTGTGATATGGTTGACGATAAATTGGCAGCGGCAATAACAGCTGGCGCGCTCGGTATAATTGTGCTGTTATTTGGCGGAAATGTATTCCCACTCGATGCATCTTCCAATTTGAACTAAATTTTGAAATTTATCGAAAATTTTCTTATATTAATAATTACGCCTATAACAATGGCTTGCATTCTATGTTTGTTTGTATGTTTATATGTCAAATTAAGGCTACAGCAAAATGTGTCCTGATTGTGTGTCGATAGCTCGAAACCGCACGTTAATACAGGGTATTTATGTAAGTAGTCAAATACTTGGGGTGGGTGGTAAACGTTCTACGTCACAATTAGGTATGTTGTTGTATGTATGTTTGCAGGTACATAAAACGGGTACACCAAAGCACAGAACAATTTACGGATAAGCGTGTCAAGAACACAACTACAGGTTGCGGGAATGTTCTTTTTCTACTTTTTTTTTATAATTTTGCAAAATTTCATAACAAAATTTGTCTGGTTTAAAAATTTAATTTGTAAGTTAAGTTTTTTTCAGTGTATAAATATACATTTTTACCAAAACCATATTAATGATTAAAAATTATCAATTTTTTTGAGTGTAATTCATGTGTACAACAATTAGCTTCTATTAAAATAAGAATTCGATTGGTTTTTGATTGTGTTGAATTCAAGAAAATATAATTTTGAAGTTTTCTGGCGTAAAGCTAAATTTTTACTTAACCGGTAATGTTTGTTACTGCTGATATAAAATAGGGTACTTGAAAAAAAATTAAAAACATATTTCCCGAAGTTCAAAACCCAAATTGAACAGCAGACAGACATGACAGACATAAGAAATGCTTGGTAACGTAGCTGAGGGCCCTGCATTCATCAATCGCAATATTACTGCTGATGAGACGTGGGTTACTGAATATGATGTCGAAACTAGCGAATGGCGTTCCAAAAAATGAGCCAAAACTGAAACTGAACATAAGGCGAGAGATACTATCGTAGCCAGCAAACATAATTAAACGGAATCTCATGGCCGGACTCAAGGAATCAGAAGTAGAACGTATATCAAAGACCGCTCTCCACGGTATCATATCTCAAAAGTATGTTATTTTAAGAAGTATCTGAGCTATTACAAAAACAACAATCGCAAAACAATGCTAAGGGATACTTTTATTTTATTGTTTTGGTATAAAAATAATTTTCTCAATCCCAAAAAAAATCTTAAAAATGAAATCGGTTGAGAAAAAACACACTCCCGCAGAAACGCACTAAACAAATGGGTGTGGACTCTTGCTCTCAATGTAGTCCCTCAAATCAAAGTGCTAAATGCAAACAGAAATTATGAAACTGGACATAACTATAACACTGGTTTATATCCAACACTTATACACTTTAAAAATTTCAAATAAATTTACATTTGGAGGACTAACAATTAGTTGAAGCTTTTTCAAATTGAATTTTAGACACAGATGACAACGTTAAGATGCGTGTGTTGGCAAAAAGCAGCAAGGTGTTTTAATGGAAAAGCAGAAAAATGTAAGTACATAAATCGGTGAGTGTGTAGTGGTGCAAATTAATATAACAAATACATATATACTTATACATGTTATGCTATAAGTAGGCGGCTTGTAGGCGCTTAGTAGGCTACACAAGTTAAGGTTGATGCAGACATGTATAATATTGTATAACAGTTAAGGATTATTTTTTTTGTTTATTATTTACATTAAGATATTAATGAGTAAAGCAACAACAATTAGTGATGACAACAACAATAAAATGATGAAAGAAGGCATGAGTAGAATAGGCTATGTGAGAGATAGGCTTTACTAGTCTCTACTGTTTTTAAATAGGTTTACATTACAAGCTACTAACTACTTCCAATTACTTTTCAGTTTAGGTATATAGTAAATACTGGTAGTACAATATTAATAGCTAATTTTTACAAAAGGTATATAAAATTAATGAAGTAAAAATTAATAATATTAATTAAGTGTATATAAAATTATATTATGGTTTCAAAGTTAAAAATAAGTAATTTTGATATTAGGCATTAAGTAAACTTAACGTGAAATATTTATACAAATTTTGAATTATAATACAATCAGTAATTTGGTGCGTTGTAAGCACTTTTTCTTTTATATAATATTATTTGTTGTTTGAGAAAATTGCAAAAATTTATTTTTTTATAAAACAATACGAAAAATCATGTAATTATTAATTTTTGTTTAATTTTTATTTTTGGATTTTAAGGGGTTACATGGGTTTACGGGCTTCAAAAAATCGATCGAAATCGATTTTTTTTTTAGTCATATTAAATTCTACAATGTCTATAGTACATAGTCCTAAATTTTCAAGTTGATCTGAGTAATAATTTCGGAGATACTGTCTTGGGAACTTGTGCGCTCTAGGCTAGCTAAACCAGATGCGCCGTCTTTAAAAGCGTTTTTCTCGAAACTATGTTTTTAAAGTCGGTTGGTAAGATTTCTAGAGAACTACTCAACCGATCATTGAAATTTTACACAGGTCTTTGAGATACAGTTCTTAAAGACTTATACGAAGGATTTTTTATTCGATTACAACTATTTGAAAGAACAAAAATGTCGCGAAATTTTTACTAAATTTTAATTTTTTTGTAAAAATATCTGCAAAAAATCAAATTTGCAGTTTTTTATCCTGCCTCCAAGTTTTAAGTTAAGGTTTTAACCATTACACATATTTTTTTTACTTTAAATGATCCTGTGAGGAATTATCCTGCCTACTCGGCGCATCTTTTTTCCAATGGGTCATCGGAAATGGCGTCGCAATGGACGAATTTAAAATATTTTTTCTAAAAGTTTCGAAACTTCTTTGGTAATAGAGTATAAAAATATTTAAATTTAAATATGAGAAAAAAAAATTTGAAAGATTGTTTTTTTACCCGAGGAAATCCATGTAACCCTTAATACTACTTTTTATTAATTTAAATGTCTACTTCAAAAAAAAATTGTGTACATAAATTTATGTACAAAAATGGAATTTAAATTTTTTTCTCTTGATTAAACAAATCAAAAATTTATATAATATTTCACAGTTACGCGACTAATCCGTGTACCAATAAATTATGTTAATTAATTTTTTAAATTTAAATTATTATAATTTTTTATGGCCATAATCGGTTATTTACGTAAGTAAAATGTATTCAAAAGTTTACAATTATGTTTTCATGACTGTCTGTATGTAAATATGCTTGGCTTTGAAGCATCTTCTTTTGTCTTTTTCAATGCATATAAAGAAAATCGAAAAAGCTTTGTGTTTCGTGTTGGCAACGCTGGTGTTGATACTTGATTTTTGACTTTTTTGATGGTTTGGTGGTTGGTGAAGGCACTACTAACAAAAATAACACTATAATATACAAAGCATATAAGTTAAATTATATGCGTTTACTTCCCCTCTTGCACTTTCTAAAATAATTCATAACAAGTGGCGTATATTTCTACCAAACATTTGTACAAAAGTTGATTTTTTTGTTTTTTTTTTCAACTACGAACACGACAAACGAACGCACGCGTGTTGCAAACTCGACAACGTAAGAGTCGACAAACTGTTGGGTTGGTCTATTTTGGTGGGTATTTTGAATTCTTAAAAATCGTAATTTTTGTTTGGTTTTTGTTTTGTACTATGGGTTCGTACAACAATGCATTACCTTACAGCCAGCATCGAATTTCAAACGCCAAGAAGGACGTCGCTCAACCATTGTACTATTGTTGCTACTGTTGCTGCTGCTCGGCGCCGTCGCTGTTGTTGTAGTTGCCACAAACGCTGTACCGCTACTACAACTACTAATACTACTGATAGCACTTTGTAAGGTTTGGGTGTCATTAGATGACGCCTGAGCTGCTTGGCTCTCGTTGTTGCCGTGCAATGACAATGAGGATGAGTCCAAGCTGCGACGACTGCTGAGTGAAATTTTACCGTAATTTGTCGATAGTTCATTTATGGCATCGGCATCGCTTGCCAGCGACGTTGGTGGTAGTGAGCGTGTTTTACTAACGACCGTCGACGAGGACGACGATTCGTCACTATCGCCGACAGCGCTGTATTTGCTCGCTTCGTAACGTAGGCGTTCGGCTAACGTTAAGGCATTGTTGCTGTCCGGATCGTAAGGTATACGCTTGTCGCGCAAGCGTACAGGACTTTCGAGTGTGGGCGTATTCGCGCTCGTGCTGGTAGGTGTGGCCGCTGTAGCATCTGCGGCATGCGCCACACTACTTGACGCCACGCTCACCAGCGGCAATGGAATTAATGTGTTATGGCGTGCACGTTCAGTTTGTGTAACTGACGTTAACTCGGCTGAGTTGTTGCTCGTGGATATGTGTGATTTGGGAGCGCTTATTTCATTAGTAGCCAACTCTTTGGTGGCAGAGCTTTCAGTCTTTTCATTTTCAAACTCGTTAATTTCAACAATTTCACTATCTACTGATTCCACATCCTCTTCGGCGTCCACCGCCTTCTCTTCTAGCAATTCTTCTTCGTCGTCCGCCTCCAGCTCGGCCTGTACATATTCGGCCTTGCTTAAATATGCTATTTCTGTTGCTTCTTCGTTCTCGTTCTGCTGTTCAGAGACGCTTGACTCATCCGCATTCTCATTCTCAATGTCGGCATCAATCTCAAGCTTGTTCGCACTCTCAGGCACATTTTCATCCTCCATTTCATATGTATCGACTTTTTTTCGTACCGTTTCGCTTTCTAAATCGCTTTCATTGATTATGATTTCCGGTGGCGTGACAACTATCGTCGTTTCCACAGTTTCGGTGGGTGCAGCGCTGCCGACAAACGAATGACGCGGTGTCAACGTGTACGTGGCACTCACCTCTTCATCGTTATCATCGGTGGTTGTTGCATCATCGGTTGTGGTATCATCTAGCATTGATGCCTTCGTACTAGAATTCTTTCTAGTTGGCGCCACAATTGTGAAAGAGGCGGAAACATCATCATCGCCATCATTGTCCACAGCAGCTTCATCATCCTGCTGATCACACTCTTTCTCTTCCACCTCCTCCCTATCACTCTCCTCTGCTGGCGTGCAATCTGCACGAATGGCTTGCTGCTCTGCGACCGTTGTTTCAACGTCATCCGCGATTTGGCTCTGCGACGCGAGCGGCGTTTCTGTGGCTAGCAGCGTTTGTGTGGCAGCTACCGACGGTTCTGTGTGTGGCGGCTCAATAACTTCAACTTCTTGTTGTTCGGATGTTGTTGGTATTGTTCCTGCTATTGCTGTAGCTACTTGCGTTTCATTCTGTTAATAATTTTGGTTTTTAGTTTAACGTAAACATATTTGCTATTGGTTTGTTGTAAGTGTTATATGTATGTGTGTAGTTTGTAGTACGGAATATTTGCGCTACATATATAGTAAGTATGTCTGTATATCTAAATAAAAAGTTCCATGTTTAACAAAAATACGAAATACATATGCTCTACCGCATTTGCTAAACGCTATACTTTTGCATTTGTTAAGGCGTTTTTTCGTCGCGCTCATCAAAAAGTTCATAAATGCAAAATTTGTAATTTTTACAAAATATTTTTATATAATTTTACGATAAAATATTCATGCAAATTCCATATTGCAACTCATGCAAACGCACAAATATAATATTCACTACTCTGAATAGTTAGACAAAAACGCTTCGCAATGCTTATTCATGAGATTTCGTTTTCAGCGGTTGCATTTAACGATTACCTCGTGCAGTGTGGCCAACTCGTAGTTACTTTCATTACTTCTATTGTTTGATTTTGTTGGCTTTAACTTGCTTTTCTTAAGATCTTTGCTCAATTTTATCGGTATTGGTGCTAAAAACATTGCAAATTTATTTAAAATAACTGTTATTTTTCAAAAACTGCAAAGACCGCATCCAAAAATTTCGGCAATTGCAATAATATTGAAATTTTAATCATACAAATTAATTTATCGCGAATTTTTTTATATATTTGTACATGGAAATGACGCCAAAAAATTATTTCTCTAAATTTTCAGTACTAAACTTGCCAACTGAAAACAAACTAAACCAAAGGCAACCTAGTTTTAGCTTAAATCATTGTGAAAAAATAAATTTGATTTATAATTCAACCCAAAATACGTATTATGAAAACATCATTCTGTTCGAAAACTTATATTCGAATAAAAAACAAAAAATAAAAATGATTAAAAGAAATTTTTAATTAATTTCTCCCTTAATTTTTGAAGAAGAAATTGTTAGATGTTCACTATCATCAAAAGTAATTTCGAAACTATTCGACATTTATTACAAATGAAGAACACTATTGACGAAATTATAGAAACTTTTCAAATCATAATACATTTGCGCAAGCTTATTATTTACTTTTTAATCATGCGCCTAATTGTAGGCAGTGTTTTTTTTTCAATAGCAAAATGTTGAGGTATTAATTGAGCATGACGACCAAAAAAAAGATCGAGGGACTCACAATAATTCGCAATTTTAATCTCCAACTACACAATGTGAAAACGAAATCTCATTTTCGAGTACTGCAATAACAATAATCATGTACATATTTACGACTACTTCATAGATTTTACAAGCTGTAATAAAGTATAAATTGTATAATTTATAAACTGTCAATAAAAATTTTCAAAACTTCGTGTTGTAGTCATATTCCTCAATCAGGTGACAAAAACAGGGTGTGTCATCGTTTATGTTGGTAGAAAAACTACATAGGTTGCCTATTATATTTCGGTATTAGAGAGAAGAAAGTAAATTTAATCAGCCAAAATCGCTTCATTGGTTTTCAAAATATTCTCAATTAAGATCTTTACACTTTCGGATGCGTTTGAACTAATTTTCGAAGCAATTTTGTCACTCTGCTTGAGGTATTTACAAAACTTGGGTTCTGAACACAATAAACCGCCTCTTCAGGTATTGGAAAACGTTGACCTCTTAGTTTATTTTTTTATTTCCGCACTTAAAAAGAACTAATTCGGTGCCACGTCAGGACTATACGGTGGTTCACTCATGAAATCAATGTTTCGACTGCTCAATGCAGTTGATTCAGGTGATGTATAGGGTTTTTCAACAGGGGCAAAAGTAGACCGATAGGGACAGCAAACAACGACATATTTTATTCCGCTCTTTTGACATTTCTCTTCAGTAAGGTTTGGCATTTCATCATGGAAAGATAAACGATCCAACAACAAGTTGAAATTATTAAAATTTACTACCGAAATTCGGCGTCAGTGACCTCAACTTTAAAAGCGCTAGGTATAATTTATGGTCGTCATAAGTGTAATGTCAGATCAACAATTGAGCGACTAGTGGAAAAATTAGAATCCACAGGCACCCTGTATAAAATTCAAATACAATTCAGACATCAAGACAGCTTGTAAATCAACTAAATCAAGAATATCAAATACTTTTTAGAAAAATACAATTCCAAATGTTTGTATAAGTGTACTAATATCAAATATTATATAAGTTATGGCATTCCTCATTATATATATAAAATGTACTTGCATAAAATAACTGTTTACTATAACATTTTTTATATAACTTAGAAGTAAATTGAATAAAAAGACACTAAAATACAACTATGCAATACAAAACGACATTTTCCTTAAACGATTACAAAAAAGTGCTGCCTAAGTAAGTGACTAATTCAAATCAGTTAAGTAGTTAAAGATAGAAGTAGAGTTTGAAAGGCGCGAGTGTGTGTAATCCTGTGCAGATGATCTCACAAATGCATATTTAGATGCGATTAGGAAGTATCGGCGGCGGTTGCTGTCAGCTGCTGCTTCGTACAAGCGTTTACGCAAACTGCTTTTTATTATTATTATTGTTTAACTAACGTTGAATGCTTGTAAGCACATTGCGTTCTCATTTATTTTGCTTTTACTTTTTTATTTTCAATATTTTTTGTTAATGGCACGCTTGGCGCAAACTAAAACAAACAGCGCAATAATTAAAGCGTCAAAATGCACGAGAAAGGTGAACATATTTTTGTATAAAAAAAAGTTTTATGTCTATATGTATGTATGTGTATCCAAGTGCTGTAGTTTTAATGCGAATTCGTTGGTTTTCCTGCATATTGCTCACTTCTCTTCTGTTTGCCCTGTTGTGCTAGTATATACTATATAGTTGTATAATATGTATGTATGTACATATATATGTTGTTTTTGAGATAATTATTTGATTTTACATTATTTGAAATAACGAAAATCAATACCGCAACACCGTCAGATAATAGTAGTTCCAAAGCCTAGGTGGTGGTGGTGGTGGGTGGCCACAAATCCAAGTAGTGAGTGGGGGTGAGATATATAGTGAGTGAGATTTGAAGTGTACAAGTGGATTGTGGTGGATTACATTTGGTTTGGTGGTTGCTCGGTTGGATTGGGTGGTTGTAATGATATATTTGTATTTGGTGGTACTACTACGATTAATTGATTATCAAAAAACCAACAAACGATATAATTTTTGATATATGTACTATATAAAATATTTTAATCTAAATTTCATTTTTAATAACATTAATAAATATGTATAACAGCACCGCTTCCAGAAGCAATTTTTAATGTGATTTTAAATTTCAATACGTGAAGTATTGACTGTAACCAGCAACAACAACATGTTTGCTCATGATAGATAATAATAGTACACAAGTATATTAATTTTAGATGAATTTTGGCAATTGAAGGTTGCAGTGGTTAACTGAATTCGTTTGTGGTGGATATGGTGAAATTGGTGGTGGTGGAAATGGTGGCAATTTTCTGGTGACACAAACACCGGCGGGACATTGTACGTGACAAGATGATAGTTGTCTTATAGTTGATTTTGACTGTTGTTCAATTTCACACAAAAGTACAGTTATACAATTGACAAAGAACTGCATGACAAATAATGATTGTTTACAATATTTTTTTTTTCTTTTTTTCTTTGTTGTAATTTTTCATTTTGTGTAATAATGTTATTATATTATATGGCATATGTTTGTAAGTATGTATGTAGATATATAGCCTAAATGCTTTAATTTAGTAATTAATAGCAATATATAAATATAAATTTATAGATTTTTAATTGCTATCATCATAAGCTTGGCATTATAGTTAAGACAGTTTTTCTTTTAATTGTGTACTTACGCTGCTGCTGTTATTGTTGTTGTTCATATTTGAGTTTTTCTTCTTGACCAACTCTTCGGCGCTCTTGATTTCGTCCAACGTGACGCCCTGTGTGGAGCGACGCGTCTCACGCACGCGTTTGGCGTGTGCCTTGCGCTGGGTTTCGCTCTCCTCGTCACGCACGGGTGGCACAAAGGATCTGCAAGTGTGATGGAGCGTAGTTGCATTAATAAAAATTATAATTTGTAGAGTTTTTTTTTTAATATTTTTAGATGATGTCAGTAGTGGGCTAGTTTTGAAGAACAAGAAAGAGCGATCATGCAGGGCGTAGTATTGACGCTTAATGGTGTGAGTACATAGAAGGCGTATTTTTTTTTTTATTTTGTAAAAAAAAAAAGGAACCGCAACGCAGCCATATTCTATTGCTCTATTTCTACGAAAATTTAGTGTTATTATCGAACTTATTTTCTATTTATTAAAAAAAGGACGGTTATGGACCTTCATCTTATTTTTGATCTATGATACAACTATATGCTATAGTAGTCCGATCTGAACAATTTCATTAGAGATTATGGCGCTGCTTTGGACAATTATACATGCCAAATTTCGTGAAGATATCTTGTTAAATAAAAAAGTTTTCTATATAAGGACTAGATTTTGTCCGATCAGTTTGTATGGCGGCTATATATTATAAGTATCCGATCTCAACAATTTCATTAGAGATTGTAACGCTGCTTTGGGCAATAATACATGCCAAATTTCGAAAAGATATCTTGTTAAATAAAAAAGTTTTCCTTACAAGGACTAGATTTTGATCGATCAGTTTGTATGGCGGCTATATGTAATAGTGGTAAGATCTGAACAATTTCTTCTGAGATTATGGCATTGCCTTAGACAATAATCCAATTCAAATTTCATAGAGATATCTCGGTAAATAAAAAAATTTTCCATACATGAACTTGATTCCGATAGTTCAGTTTGTATGGCAGCTATATGTTATAGTGGTCCGATATTGCTGGTTCTGACAAATGAGCAGCTTCTTTAGGAGAAAAGAACGTGTGCAAAGTTTCAAAACGATATCTCAAAAACCGCAAGACATTTTCAGGCTTTCAAATTTCCTTAAGACAAAAGGACATTGTGGACTAACGGGAAAATTGATGTAAATGTGAAAGAAATTATTATTTTTTAGCCGACTTATATTTTCTCTGGTAATTCGGCAAACAATATATCGGTTTACAGCACATTTTCCCCAAAAAAAATAATTATTCTCTCGGTTCCCCGCGATTCATCTATTAGATGAAGAATTGCTCGCAGACATGCTTATCATCAAACTAATTCAAAAACAAATTTTGCTGCATTAAAAAATACTATACACAGCTAAAATTTGAGTTTCCGAAACGTTGAAACGAAGTAAACCTGCGTTGACGAATCCACTTAAAAATAATTTCATTTTTTTGTTTAAGAAAAAAACATATTTACATTGTAAAAATTATTAATTCCTTAATTTAAAATCTTTCTGCACGACAAGCTAGCGCAATGATTAGAAACAGCAGTATGCAACGTACAAAAAAAATTAAAAATCAAAAAATCGCGAAACATAGTAATAACAAAAAACATAAAAAATAATTAGCAAAAAATTAGCGGCGCTTAAAAAAATTGGAAATAAAAGTTAGGTTGAGGCAACAGCAAAACAAAAAGAGAGCGCAAAAATCTGTCACGACGATAAAACAAAATATTTACTTGAAGAAATTTTTGAAAATTGTGCCAGCTGACATTTTCTGCTTGGCGGCGACAGTAGTAGTTGGTGCAGCTGCATCGGGACTTGATGATGTTGACTGTTTAGTGTCATTATTATTGTTATTATTACCGTTATTATTGTTGTTATTGGCAGTGATCGTATTATTGACATTTGTATTATTATTATTGTTGTTGTTCTTGTTATTATTATTATTGTTGCTGTTGGTGCTGGCAGCACTTGTGGCACCTTTGCCACTATTTTGTGCGCTATGAAGGGGGGAAAATCATGATGTCGATAAGAAATTATAGAAAATGAAATCACATTGTGAAACAAAGAAAGTATGATAATTTTTATAAACAAACTAAAAAAAAAGAGTAAAAGAATTGCATGAGCAAAGACAGACAATGAAGAGCAGACTGACACTGAGTGACTAAGACAGCTGCTTCGGTTGCTATTTTTCATTTCTATTTTTTTGTTTTTGTGATAAAAAATGTTTTTAATGCATTATCAACTCACCTGCGTATCGGTGTCGTGGTTGTAGCCGTCGACGGTGTGGTGGTGGTGCTGCCGGCTGTCGTTATTGACGTAGTCGAATCAGCTGTTGTTGGTGTGCTTGTTGTGTACGCCGCCGTTATCGATGTGGACGACGTGTTCGTCGAAATGGTTCTGCGTTAGAAGTAAATAAATGTGTTTTGAAATGTTACAAGCAATTTTTAAAGTAAATTTGTTAATAAATAAATTTCTATGAACATGTATACAATAAAATCTGCACACATACATACATTTAATGACGATTATTAAAAATGAATTAAATTATAGCTGAGAATAAAGCACAAACGTAACAGATGAATGATTAAGCGAACATATTTTTTATTTAATTTCTTCAATTTTTGTTTTTCCATTTTTTTCAAATATTTTTTTTAGTTTTAACCAATTTCTTTATTATTTTTTTTTTCAATTTTTTTATTTTTAAAAGTCATTTTTTAATTTAAAAAAATTTAATTGTTCAAAAAAATTTTAATTTTTTGAAAATGTTTTTTAAAATAAAAGATAATTAGTTTATAATTTTTTTGAAAATGTTTAAAAAAAAAATTGTTTTTAAATTTTTTGAAATTTTTTTTTTTTTAATTAAAATTTTTTTTTTTTAAATTAAAATTTTTTTTTTTTAAAATAAGAAAAAAAATTCAAATTTTTTCAAAAAAATTTTAAATTTTAATTTTTTGAAAATGTTTTAAAAAAAAATTTGTTTTTAAATTTTTTGAAAATTTTTTTTTGTTTTTTGAACATTTAAATTTTTTTTTTAAATTAGAAAAAATTTCAATTTTGGTGTCTATACATACAATATATTTGTTTTTTTCTAATTTTTCAAAAAATAATTTGTCATTTTCAATATTTTTTTTTTAGAAGTTTTTCAATTATGTTTTTCTTTTGTTTTTTTTTTTTAATAAAAATTGAAATGAAAGCAAATTAACAAACCTGTAATTTCTATGATCTTTGAGTGATGCCGATCTTTGTACCGAATAATTTGGAATGGGCGTGTAAACGTTGCCTAATGCGCTTGTGGGATTATTGATAATGTTGGTGTTGATGTTACTTTTACTGTTATTAATATTGTTACTGTTATTGCTATTATTGTTGATGTTGTTATTGCTATTGCTACTGTTGCTATTGTTATTTTGGCTATTACTGTTACTACTGTTGTTACTATTATTGAGTTGTTGTTGCTTGGCCGGCAATATGGGGCATGAATTGGCTTTTATGCGTGCGCGCAGCTCATGATATTTTTGATAGAATCTGCACCACATTGTTTGCATTCGTTAATTTTTTTTTTTTGATTTTGCGTCATTTCAGACATTTGTGTATGCGTTTTCATTTCCAATTCATTAACAACCAAAAGCATTATTTGAGTTATTTTTTTGCATTTAAATTTATGCAACAAGCGCCAATGGTTTGTTTTATTACAAATTATATTTTGTTTATTTGTTGTTGTTGTTGTGTTTGTTAGCAGGACGATTTGTGGTTGTTGAATGGTGATTGGTGAAGGTGTTGGTTGTGGTTGTGAGAGTAGTAGTAAAATGGTGGTTTGTGGTTTGATGATGTTTTTTGTTTTAATTTTTTTTTTGTTTGTTTGAAGTGAGTATGCAAAAAATAATAAACAAATTAAATTTTTATATTAGTAATTTGGTCACAAATCATTGGTGAAATAAATATTTTACAATTTTAATATTTTCAAAAATACAAAAAAAAATATTATTATGTTTGTGTATGTGATACGCTGTCGATAAACACATGTTTCTATACATATGTACCATACATACAACAATTCTGACGCGGACTGAAACATAAAACCGAATAGATCGATAAATAAAAAAAAAAATATTTTCGTAATTTTTTGTTACAAACACATTTTGTTAACTTTGTCAGTCCGGGTTATATTTGATCAACTGTTATGTACATATGTATAAGAAACACACGAAAAATACCTTACAAGTTTTGATTAAATTAAACGCGCTTGCTTGAACCCGCACCAATGCACATTTGCAACTACTGTCTTGAATTATTTCGGTTGGCGCATGAAAATAGGGCTTCTCAACTGTATTGCCGATAAGCAGCGATATCTGCGCGAATGCTTCAATTACTCGCTACAATTGTTTGCAATCTTATCTCAATTTCGACAAAATGTTTGAGTATAGATTTTTTAATAGAAAATAAAGTAACTAAGAATTCCAGCGAATAAAATAAGTATGAACGCATGTTGTTACTCACGTAGAGTTGTATGTGTTAGTAAAAATGAAATCACTTTGATACGTAATAGCGAATACTAAGTGTCTGATATGTGCTTGAGAGGAATATGAAATCATGATTTTCAGCACACATGCTTTTTGTTGTTGTTGTAGCGACAGAAAGCATTTACCAAATAATCGCAAACACAATCAAGGTATGTTTATGACTTTACAGCATATAAAACCAGGTTCGAACCTGGTTAGGTAGACCCGTTTCTGTAGGCAACAGAGTCCGCTGTTGAAATGCCGTAAAAATCCCACTACAACCTGTTCTACGGTATCAGAATTGACTCGGATTTTATCCTTTAACGATCTAACCCTGTTTGGATCAGTAATTTTGATATATATGAAAAACCGACTCTGAAGAGCGACTAACTCAGGTTACTATGCTGGTTTGCAACAATTTTATGCCGAAAAAGTGAAAATTTACAAGTCGTTTTGAAAAATAACAAAAATTAATTTCTCAAAAATACAAAAATTCCAACGATCGAAAATATAATCACTGAGATTTTAAAATATTTCGGCTTTAAGAGAGGAATAAAGTCCTTTTACATGTGTATAATATTGCAGAAATTTTATGTTTTAACTATAATGTATATGTAGTAGTTTACTTTATGAAAGCTCAAGTGCATAAATGAAAAGCAATTTATGACGGATGATGAAAATATGCTCTGGTTAAAAATTTAGCAAGAAATATATCAAATCTACGTATATACAAATATACATAACCAAAAAAAATCTCTTCGCATGAATTTAAAATATGAAAAGCGACGCTGTACACATACACAAACACACAGTATGAACAAATATTTTCAATTAATTTTGCCAAAGAAAATAGCTAACTTGCAAATAACCATAATTTGTGCTTAAAAAATTTATAAATAAATAACTTAAATTTAGCCAACATAAGTGGGCGCTTTTGTTACTCACTTCTCGTCATGCTCGAAGCTCTGAGTGCGTCTTAAAATAACATCTGATGTCTCTGTGGTGTTGTTAGTTTTACTAACATCTTTTTCAGGAACTTCTATTAAATGTAAAAACAGACAAAAGCATGAGTAATGCTTTTAAAAAACCGTTATAAGGTGCAACTCACGAATTTTCGTTGGACTTTCATTTTGTGTGCGCGCTCTTGCCAAGCTGTTGCGTCGCCATGGCGCCTCATCCTCAACCGTTTGGTTGTCTGTTGTAGCAACGGCGGATGGTTTGACAGTTTCAAGCGATTGTTTTGATTTCTCATCTGCAATAAAGCAAGGTTTTATAATAATGCTGAGTTTGAATAGTGAAATTAAAGGCATGAAAGGAAAAGTTTTATTTAAAAAATGGCAAAAACTCAAAATAAATAATAATATTTCAAACATTTAGAGTGGAACGCAACGGTATAAACGAAATACAGATTTTGTTTACAGAAAAATACTGTCACGCTTACGTCAAATTAATATTAAAAGGAATACAAAAACAACACAAATAAGTATTACCAACGCCAGTCACAGTTATGGTCACAGTCAAAACGAGTTATAGGCCAAAAAATTGAAATAACGCTAAATATAATCAACCGCACATACATACAAACATACAAAACCAAGTTCAAATTATAAACGGAATATATAACTCCTACAGCACAATCGCAACATAACGGGAGTAGGAAATTCCTTTCCACCGTCATACGTCACGAAATGCTGTAGTCTTGTAAAACAAAAACAAAACCAAACACACATACACACGCATTCACCAAAGATACCTTCAGGTTCAGATAGGCTGGTCGAGTGTGAGCTCTCTGTTGAGTCGGTGAGTTCAGAGTCAGTTTCATCATATTCAGCTATACGCGCCAGATTATGAGGCTCCAGCTGATCACTACTATCAATCATTGGCAGTTCATTTTCGGTTATGGAAGCTGTTAGGCAAACATATGTATTTACAAGAAACGCATTTTGGACGGCACACAATGGACACGATGAGCCGGGCGGTAATAACGGAAATGGCAGCCAAAGAATTCACAGTCATTCATGTACAATTGGGAATAATGCAATACAAAATGTACATATGTATGTAAATAAGTTGGATTTACTCGTAAAAGTTTAAAGTTTTCGTGTAGAAAATGCCAACGAATGCAAAGTTAAATTGTGAAAACAAAAAATAAGAAATATTTGTATACGGTAAAATGGCAGTGCGAGTGTACAACTCAAGTGTGTGGCAGTTGAACTTATTTATTAATTGTATGTATAAAAATTAAACTAAAGGCAATTAAGTTGGTGCACAAAGAAAGAAGTTTCTTAACGGCCGTGTGAACCTAAAGTATTGAGAGTAACAATGAGAATGAAAACCAAAACAAAAACGGCAACAAACAAGGGGAGTGGACAATAAAAAATTGATTTAAGAATATATTAGTTTATAGTAAATAAAAAGATTAATTTAAAAACAAAAAAATATTCACTTCGGCTGTACCGAAGCTGTAATGCCCTTCACAGGTGCTTTTGTTATTGTATAAATGGTATACAAAAATCTTTATCATGATTTTTATTAGTCAATTTATATGACAGCTTAAGCTATAGTGGTTCGACCTAAGCAATATTCAGAATAATCTATGCCAAATATCGTAAGGATATCTTGTCAAATGAAAACAGTTTTCGTGCAAAGACTAAAGTTTCATCGGTTGTTGTTGTTGTAACGGGTACCTAAAAGATTTTGATTGCTTGCTGTTTTTGTAGCGTCAGAATTCAGCCGAGTTGACAGTCCTTGACCGGACAAAAAAAAATTCGGGTCCGTTCGGGTTACGTAGACCCGACTGTCGTGGGAACCAGATCTGAACAGTATATACAGAAATTGTACCGTTGTCTCGGACAATAATCCATGCAAAATTTCGTTAAAATAATTTGACATATAAAACAGTATTCCATACAAGAACTTGATTTCGGTCAGTTTGTAAGGCAGCCATATTCTGTAGTGCTCCAATAACAACGGTTTCGACAAATGCGTAGCCTTTTCGGGGAAAAAGGACGTGTGCAAAGTTCCAGATCCACAGCTCAAAAACTGAAGACCTATTTCGCGTAGGAACCGATAGACGGACACAGAGAGACCTAATACATCCTGATCAGGATATAATAACTAAATATAAATAAAGTACGTTTATCTGATGTTTGATGCGTAAACTACAAATCTATGTGAATACTAATGTATTTACAGTTGTGTGCGCACATACCATTCGCTTGATCCTTTGACTGATCCGATTTCACTTCCACTCGTATGATTTTCGTTGGCGTATTATCAATGTGATTTTCAATTTTATCTGAGATTCTGTGTCATGGAGAAAGAGAGAGAGAATAAATTACAAAACAACGTACAGTGATTTCAATGAAACGTGCAACCTGATTTGACTAGAAGGACGACGTTTGACACGTTTGTTGCTGGTGCTACGCAATTCCTCCAAGAATTTCGCCATTTTACGATCGGCCACATCGATGCACGTCTGACCGGCATAATTGCGTATATCCATATCGGCCATGGCATTGACCAGCATATCGGCGGCCTCCTTTTGGCCCCAATGTGATGCAGCATGCAACGGCGTCCAGCCGTCATTGTCCTGTTTATCAACATTAGCACGACCGGCGAGTAGTAAACTTATAACCTAAAAAAGACCACAGAAAAAGTTGTTACATTTTTAATGATTATTATGCTTAAAATGCATTTAATAAACGCCCACCTTTGTATAGCCCTTTGCTGCGGCTACGTGCAGCGCTGTGGCACCTGTTTTCGGATGCGGCCGATCCACTTCGGACGCATCGCTGCGCAACCATTTCTTGGCATCGCTCAGCATTAGCTGCTCCTCCGCCTGTCGCGCCTTCTCGCAGTCGATATTGTGTTCAGTCATCACCTTTTGCATGAAATCCATCATCGCCAAATGTTGTATATCGACAGCCAAGTCCACGGCCAAGTCACCGTCGCTATTTACAGCGGCCGGATCGGCGCCATGCTCCACCAAATAGCGGGCTATGCTCACGAAGCTGCCCACAGCAAAAAAAAAACAAAAAAGAAACAGAAAATGAGCGAGAAGAAAACGAAATAAGTATTGCGAAAGTGATGGCAGAAGGTGCAAAAAAATTATTTATATTTTGATTATCATTTTACTGGCAATTTCGCTTTCAAACGAATTTTGGCCAATTGGCTACTCACCCGCATGAGGCGGTGGCATGCAGCGGCGTCCAGCCTTCATTATCTTGTCTGTTTATATCAGCGCCATGTTCGATTAGAAATTCAACCATTTCTAGATTATCATCAATGCAAGCCTAAAATAAAAAAATAAAAGAAAGCGTGAAAATGTTTCATTTTGCTTGACATATTTACATTTGTAAACTAAATAATCTTACAAATTAAATGTTTAGTTTATAACATTTTCAAATAAAGCATATTTCTTTGAACTCTGTTGCTAGTTTGAATATCAATTTAAAAATTTTATTTTTGAGAAATTTATTAAAAAAGTTTGACACGTGATTTTATATTAAAAGAACTGCGAGTACCATGAAAATGTAACAAAGTTTATAAATTTTTTTTTAATTAATGATTAGGATTTTAAAAACATCAATTTATTTTAGCTTTAACTACACTGTAGTTTCTGAAAACATTATTATATATGTATGGTGGAAAAAATTGTATAATCCGCTGCTTTTTTAATATCGCCTTAGGTGTGTGACTTTGATTATAAACGATATAATTAAAATTATTTATGCCAATTTAGGATTCCCAAAATATCGCTTTATTTTGGCTTTAACTACACTTTAGGTGCTGAAAACATTATTCTATATTGTAAAACAAATTTTTTTCCAAGCCACTGCATTTTTTGAACATATTAGTATCACCTAGGGTGTGTGACTTTGCTGTAATACGCCTAGATATAGGCAACAGTTTTATCTTCTAGAACAAATGCGTAAAGTCATCGGATGAGAATGAAATAAAAGAACTCAAATAAGTATTATAATTGA
Source organism: Bactrocera dorsalis (assembly GCF_023373825.1). NCBI lineage: Eukaryota > Metazoa > Arthropoda > Insecta > Diptera > Tephritidae > Bactrocera > Bactrocera dorsalis. Next base: position 11,745,993 of record NC_064307.1, on the reverse strand, counting down.
GTGTGGAAGGGTTTGGGTCAATCTATAGTCTCATTAAACTCATTTTTCTCGAAGCTGCATTTTATGGATTCGGCGGCCATAGAAATGGGAGAGAACATTGCACGTATTCTGCATTTGCACTTTCAATTCTTATACTTTTTTGATAATAAATTATCTCATAATTTCAAAACAAAAATAATAATAATCCAGTCTACTTGAATTATTTTTTTTTTTCAAAAATACCAGAAAATCTAGTAGGAAGTCCCAAAGGCGCTGAAATCAGTTCCTTAAATGTAGTTCTGGATCTCTGACTTAAATACCTACCTATAATCAATAGTTCTAGGACAACAGAAAGGTTCTAAATGACAAGCACATGAAAAAATAAACAAGCTCTTTACCTGGGTTAGCAGTAGTATAGTATATTATTAATTATTTATCTAAAGGGACGTAACGAAAATGTGATATGCTCAAATGACAAGAGGAAAAGCAGCAAGAAACCGTCATAAAATCCAATACAGTTATGAAAGGTATTTTTGACGAAATCGGAACATTCATAGTTTTAATAAAAACAAAGGTAAGTGGTTATATGGATTTACGGGTTTAAAAAAATCGATTTTTTTATTGTCCTATTAAATTCTACAGCACCTCTAGAATGTTGTCCTAAATTTTCAAGTTGATCCGAATAATAGTTTCGGAGATACTGCCTTGAAAGCAAGTTTAGCTAGGCTTAACGCGCCGTCTTTAAACGCCTTTTTCTCGAAACTGTGTTTTTCAAGTTGGTTGGCAAAATTGATCGAGATCTTCATGAAATTTTACACAGCTCTGTGATAAACAATAAATATTTAATGTTTATATATGAAAAAAATTGTTAAAAAAAAATGCTATTTTTACCCGAAGAAACCCATGTAAACCGTTAATTACAGTTATTTCGAATCTATAACTTTTCACAAATAAAAAAAAGGTTTCCATATAAGGACTTGATTTTGCCCGATCACTTTGCATGACAGCTATATGTTATAGTGGTTCGATTAGTATTTATACAAGGTCAACGTTATAGATTTAGACAATCGATTTTAGACGTTATAGATTTAGACAATAATCTCTGCGAAGTTCTGTGAAAATATCTCGTAAAATCAAAAAGTTTTTCATACAAGAACTTCATTTTCATTAATCAGTCTCTATGACAGCTGTATGCCACGGTAGTCCGGTTTGAACAAATTGTTCAAAGCTTAGACCATTATCTTTGACAATAAGTCACACTAAATTTCGTTAAGATATTCTGGCAAATAAAAGTTTCCCATATAATTGCCTGGTTTTAATTGATTTTCTGATCGATATATCAAAGACTGAGGGATTAGTTGGGATATGTGCAGACGAAGATATATGTACCTACATAAATCGACTTAGCTCATAATGCGAATCATGTATATTTTATAAGCTCTCCAACGTTTACTTCTGTATGTTACCAATACGTGGTAAACCCTCTTCATGGCAATAGTCATTAATACTTGTAAGTCATATATTAAATTTCCCGCAGAGAATTTCATAAGAAGTCTAAATTGAGCATATGCAAAAAAAATTGCAATCAATTTATGTATAAGTAAATATTACAAATAACCACTGAGACACTTTTTAACTAGAAAAATAAAAACACTTGAGTACAAAAAGCACGTAAAGCGATAAAAAAAGATCGAAAATAAGAATTGGCGTCATTAGCCCACCAAAGTAATAATGCAAAGAATATTAGTTGTACCGCAATTTCCCAAGAATACACCCAAATTACAACAACAGAAATTGAATTAAATTGATAAACAAAAAGAATAGTTACAACACAACAACAACAACAATGAACTCGCATGGCGCGATAAATTCAAAGTGAAAAGTAAAATGGACTTCGCACAAAAATGACGATGATATCATCGCTTCTTCCAGCGCTCGACAATGCCCTGCACCGATTGCGGAATAAGGTGGTACGCAATGATTGAAAAATAGTGCGCCTCACGCCTCTTTCACGCACACACACATTCACGCACACAGCTACGTGCATACAAATTGGCATGCATGTATGTATGCATAAACAATAACAAATCAACAGCAAGTATAATAATATTAGCAAAAGGTGCAAATATCCACATTGCCCATATGAGTTCGCCGCCGATGGTTTGTTTCATATTTTCGCTATCGCTCACCAGCGCGCATTGTTTAAACTTTATAGCACACATTCTGATAACGGCACATTGAGAATAGATGTAGGAAAGGAAAAAAACCATTAAATATATTATATATACATACATATATGCTATTTTGGTCAGCTAAACAAGCAGTCATGCCGATTTTGGTGTCTTCGAAGGAATGTCTAAACGCCACTTCAAAATAGCGGCGGCGCCGACGCCTGCCACTCAGCTGACTGTATGTTACCTTTCTATATTTTCTATTATTTGTTTGGCTTATCAATTTGCATAAAGCATTCGAGTTTGCACAATCGAAAATGTATCTATGAAATTAGATTATTTATGAGGAATGCGATGACTGTTCGAAAGCCAAACGAGAGTGTGTTCTACATTCAAATTTATACACGAAGAATTTGAATTAGAAAGATTTGAAAATCGTAAAGTTTATACGTGAATACTTAATCGTGATATAATATAAAATACATGTTCGAAATTTTGAAAAAGTTTGCGGGAATTTCCCCAAAAGTCTGTTATGCATTAAGTGGTTATGCCCACTTGAAGGCCAGAAAAAAATCGTTTTTTCAACAATTTGGTTTTGAAGAAGCATTCTGTTTAATTAATAAATAAAAAAATATACATTTACATAATGTATTATACTTAATAATCGGTGATTTATTGTGAAAAATTTTAATTCCCTTGATCCGTTGCCGATCTACAGGAAGACGTCCGAAGTAAGTTTGTTTTGGCAGTGATGAAGATATTTCTGCTTAAAATTATCTCAAATCGAAAAGCAAAACAAAAATATTAAGGGGTTACATGGGTTTACGGGTTTCGAAAAATCGAATGTTATTATCTCGCTCGAGGCTAACTAAGCTAAGTGCCCCGCAGGTAAACGGGTTTTACTCGAAACTGTTTTTGTGAAGTCGGCCGGCAGGATCTGTCGAGAAATACTCAACAAATCTTCATGAAATCTTACAAATTTTTGGACGAAGGATTTTTTTCGATTACAAATATTAAAAAAAAATGCCGGGAAATTTTCACTAAACATTTCATTTTTTTGTAAAAATGTCTGCCCAAAATCAAGATTTAATTTTTTTTCCTTCGTCCAAGTTCAAAGTAAGATTTTAAATAAAACACTTTTCACTTTAGATGATCCTGTGAGGTGTTATCCTGCCAACGCGAGCGCATCTTTTTTCCGAGGGGTCACCGGAAATGGCGTTGCAATGGCCGAGTTTAAAATATATTTTTTTCCAGAAATTTCAGAATTTCTTTGTTAATACTGTATATTTGTAGCAAAAAAAATTTAATAAAATATTTAATTTGTTATATAAAAAAAAAAATTGTTTGGAGTCGGATCACCTTCAAATTTTCGGAGTATATTCTCAAATACATGTACATTCGATATCTATGCAAAAAATCGGACACCATAAATGCGTAACATATAAGTTTTTGTTGTTTTGTTGTTGTTGTCATAATTAATTTTTCAATTTGTAATGGACATTAATATAAAAACATAACTTTTTTCTGTATTATAGCGCCATTTTGTTGATCATTTCACGTTGGGTGTGTGACTTCGCTAATATACGCCCGGATGTAGGCAACATTTTTTATTTTAAAAGTTTATAGCTTGTAACCTTGGGATGAGAATCAAGTATTTTTACTAAAATCATCCAGGATTTTTGTTTGGAATAACAATAATAATCTAGATTCCCAAATAAAAATATAAATATAAGTTTAATTTAACAAATTTATGAATACAACGACGGCTTATTTTTTTATATTTTATAAACTATAGTGCAAGGAAGCTTAATCACATAATCTCTTAGTTAATTATAGATTGAACTTCGGCTTAAAAGCCTAAGGAGTGATGCAATAAGATGCGTGGCAATAAATCTGGTAAATGCTTAGACATTTTTTGAAGTTATAGATATTTTGAATTGAATTGAAACAAGATTTTTCATAAAACTAAAAACATATGATAAAGTCATGCACTCATAAAATATTACTATTGAATCATATATATTATTGTTTTTTTTTTTTTTTTTTAAATATTTCTTGATCCATTTTATAATAACTTGAATATTTTTTTGTTTGATCTTATTATGAGATAGAAACTTGAATAAATCAATGACACATCATCTGCAGCACTTCCTCTTTGATTATCTAATGTGAGAATTAGAAAATTCAACAGAAAATGTATTATTAGCAACAGCTGATTTCGTACACGTGGCGCCAATGATGCGACTGATATTTTCATGAAGCGTCTAGCCTACATACCACTCCAAATTGAATGAGTTGTTGTTATTTTTCTATAAAAATTTGAATGAGATCATGGAAAAGTTATTCAAATTTTTTGTAGTGAATCAAATACTATAAACAACTGCAACACCCGGTAAAATTTTCGGCCAATTTTATCTATTTTAGACATTAAAAAACATTGTTATTACGCATGTCACGCCCTCTCATTTTCATTGAAATAACTCGCATGTTGGCCGATATATGTATGCACTACAAAGACACCCGGAAGTTCGAAAATCGTTGCGTTAGATATATGGGAGCTAAGAGAAGTATTGACAGGATTCAACCCATTTTCGACACACAGACATACCATTGTCAGGAAAAGACTCTCTCTGAATTTCAATTATAAATCTGATATATTGACCAATATATTCGGTAAAAAGTCAGCTAAAGGTACCGGGGTCCAAATATTCGGTATAATTTTTTTCTTGAATTTGGACAATTTTTGGTCATAAGGTGGAATACTCTAAAGAGATTATTAGTGCAAAGTTTCATTCCATTATACTAATTGCTATGTTATTTGGAAAGTGGGTGTGGTTACAGTACGCCCATTTTTTAATTTTTACAGCCAATTACACTATTCGTGGATCAACTTCGTATTTTCGACGACTAATTTTTTTCAAATATATGTACATTCGTAAAGCAAAAATAAACCGATTTTTATCAAATTCATAAGAGGATCTTTGATTTTTCTAACCTATGACACCCTCTAGAAAAACAGAATACCACGAAATTTTTAATTTATTCCATAATTTAGATTTTTTAAGTTTTTCGGACACTTGTCCATAATTTTGACTATTTTTGAAGATTCCATAAATTTTTAGTTCGATTTCCTTGTCTGAAAAATATATCAATTTCAAAAGCTATTGTAAAGCTTTCCTAACTTTTATCGTGCGCACCTTGAAGCTGTCCTATCCAAAATACAAAAAAGTCTACAAATTATACGATAAGTTCGAAAGCAGTGGGATTTTATGGAAAGCTATATTTAATGACTGACTGCGACAAGATAATCACAACAGTAAACTTCCTTCTCTACTTCTAACCGATTAAGAATCGTGGCCTTAACCACTACACCGAAATATTTACGATACTTTGCTGCCAAAACTTTAGTTTAATTTACATTTTAATAAAGTGACTGCATTATTTTGTCCACAACTGTATAATAACTGCATATATGTACACAAAATGTGTTATCTGCACATAAATCATTGAGACTAGATTGCCCCTAGAGTAAAGATAAAAACATAATGCGATGCAAACGATTTGGAAGTTTGTTCAATCTGCACAAATGGTGTCTGAATGTGGGGAAACGATTAGGATAAATACATAACAACATAAATATGTGAAATGTCAGAACATTTCAAAGTACAAATGTACATATTTGTAAGGGATTACACATGAGCTGCCGCCGCCAACGAGTGCAATCGTGAAAAATATGAATGTTTGCAAATTCAGCGCCATTTGTATTGTGTATTTGAACAGACGGTAACAACAAATATACGTACGTAGAAATAGTCTTATATACGAGGTGGGCCCGACAAGTAAGTGGGCAAAGAATTTCTGGCAAAAATGGAATGAGTGTTCCAAAATAACATAAATGTTGGTTAGGGGGTGAATCGAACGGTGAATTTATTCTAAATGAACAAATTTTGTGAAAAAGGTGAACATAACTCTAAGTTTAACAAACCGACAGCTGGTATAATGTATTAGAATAGAATAGGTCTGCAGAATCACCGAATCACCACTGGGGAAGTTATTGATTACGAAGATTTCTCATTACAACAATCAGACATTTACTGCTTTTGAGAAGATAACTAGTAATCAGAATCGCTTTAAACATTAGAGAATCATACACATTTGTAAATTACATATGTATTTGGGTTGGAATACTTTGCAGAATACATCACTATGAGAGATTATCACAAAAAAGATTTTACAAACTTAGCGCCTCCTTACATTTGGAGCATACCTCGTGCATGTCAATGGGTCTGCATGCTCATTTGCCGGCGCTCAGCCGCATATTTGCTCATCTGCATGCTTATTTACATACCTACTTATCACAGTATTAACCTAGTTATTTGCAAATACTGACTGCTTTGCACTTTTTCAGCTAGAAATTTTAGACACATATATGTCGGTGGCAAAATGTTCAGGGTAACAATTGTTTTAAAGTGGCAAAGGTTATTGCATGATATGATAATTCAGATATGAAATAAATGTTTCATATTAAAAGGACCTCGAATAAATCTTCCGACGATATACATATGATACGATTCACGCATATTATACCATTCTCAAATTTTCTAACTAGCATAATTTATTTTTTTTTTTATTAATTTTTCAATTAATTTTCGAGCGTTTGGTCACCATGAAAGTGTCTAAAGATCACACTTTCGCTCTAAATCTGCACCACTGCCTTTTCTGATCAACCGGAAAGCTGGCCAACTGGATCTCCAAATCGTCAATTGTAAATGGTTAATAAATATACCTATATCATTAACCGTTAAAATTTTGTTCGGAGATGGTTGCCTTACCTTGGCTAATTATCTATGCAAAATTTCGTGGAAACATTGTCTCAAATAAAGCATTTTCCCATGCAAGAACTTGATGTTGATGTTGATCGGTCAGTTTCTGGCGGTTCCCGATTTTAAGCACAAATTGTGCACCGTTATAAGAAAAATACGCTCTCTCATTTTTATTAAGATAACTCACATAATCTGACAGATTGACCAATATATACGGTAAAAAGTCAACTGTAGGTTTTGGTATCCAAATATTCGGTACCTTCGGGCTTAAACAGTTTTTTTTTGAATTCGGACAATTTTTAGTCATAACTCTAAGGCATTATTTGTGCAAAGTTTTATTCCGTTTTATTGGTTGCTTCTTGATTTGATGGAGGATGGAGTCATGTGTAGAAGTTCACGCAAGTGAGGAAAGTTCTCTGATCGCCATTCACTTGGGAGTGGCCAGAAACGATCCTTTTACATATGACTCAAGCAGCTCACAACTTCCGGTCTTTGACCAAGTATCCTCTGGGTAGCCTAAGAACATCTGTTTGAAGGCGAGCTAAGGTGAGAAGGCGAAATATCCCCTACATAGGGTCGTGCGCTGGGTTTTAGACCCGCCACGTAAAAAAACACCCCCAGTGAATAGTTATAACCAGCCTCGGATGAGAGACCCCCCTTTTGATGATGACCATGGAAAACGAAATAAGAACTACGAATTGAGGTCATGCACCTGGAATGTCCGGTCCCTTAATTGCCCCCTAATAATCACTCAAGCAAAGTTGACAAACATAGTTTTGAGAAAAACGCACTTAAAGATAGACTTATGGAGATCTGAACGGCACGCATTAGATGGCTGTAATTAAACATTTTTTAGAAATTTTGTTTTAAAGAAAAATTAAAAAAAAAAATCTTTGCATTTTAATTTCATTCTATGAGTGCCTCTTAAGCCGCCTCCACTTTTTGAAAGCTCAAATTCAACCAGAGGTCGCTTGTCAACCGGCGATTTGGAATGAGAATTCGACAGAACAGATTTTAAATAAGTGTACTGTAATTAATATTTTCCCGACTATGTCCAGGTACTATTTTGACTGAATATATTGAGATATGCTAATACCATATGATTATGAATATTTATGAACGCAAAAATATTTCTTGGACCGAATGCAGCAGACTCGTAAATTTCTCAATATTTCAAATATAAATTAATTTTTTCTGACAATTTTATTTTTAAAGGCCTCAGCTGTATTTTGATTTATAAGCACGCACACACATGTACATCACATACACAGCGTACATACGAACAATTTGTACATAAATATACTTTTCAATGCTGCGTTCTGGCAAGAAATGCAACAAAACACAATTTTTAATTTATGAATTTCGTTTTAATGTCTGAAATTGTCTAACCAAAGATTATTGAAATTAATTGATTCAATTAATGCAGTTTTCGACGAAAATTAAAATTAAGCTAAGAAATGAAAACGAAAACGACGGCCTTACATTGTGTTAAATGCATGTAATGAGCAAAGAACATATAGATATATTTATGTTTATACATACATATGTATATACATATGTGCGTGTGTCAGTGTTTGCTGTCGCCAGTGATAGAGAAATTCTTACTTTCAATGAGAAATTCTTGATTCTTAATCTGCTTGGCACTAGGCATTGTCGGCACGACTGCAGCCAACTACCAAACACATACATATCTACACACACACACATACTTACAGTACTGCAGTGCATTGAAAGAGTGTTAATTTGTTTTCTTATTTTCCTCGATTCGTGGTTGCGTTGCGCATTGGCACTGGCGATTGCACTTGTAATGTTTATTGTGTGAGGTATTTTGTATGTTCTTTTTATAATTTTGATTATATTTTTGTTTTTGTTTGCATTTTTGTTTTTTAACTTTTGTTGTGGTTGTGCTGCATGCGCCAGCAACAAGCGGGCGCTGCCGCATCGCTTTCAGCATAATAATAGAAACTATTAGCGCAAGTTTAATCAAATAAAGTGTTATTCACCCCATTTGTTACTCAAGCGCATAGCCAACGCGTCAGACGGAGTAACTGCAGCAACAGCGGCAGCAACAACAACAGCAAAATTGAAATTAAAAATGAAATAAAAAGGCCAACCTACTCGCTGGCTGCACGGCTATAATGCAACTGCATTTACAAGTGGTAAAAGTGTAAGTGTTAGAAAATCAACACACAAACACACACATGCATATTTATAAAAAAAAAAGCATGTATTTATGTAAATATGTTTTCGTTTGCGCATAAAAATTTGTTGTATTTTATCTATTTATATTTACTTTTAGTTAGGCACACATATGTATGTACATGTGTGTATGTGTGTTGTTTAATATGCGTGGCCACGTGTGTACCTTTGCGTGCGTGCGTGTGTGTGTGTTATGTATTTTTGAAAAGCGAATGTAAACAAAAAAGTGGGTGCAAGCAGGCGTCAGACATGCGAATCAACAAAAAAGCACGCAATCGGAGATGTAAATATGAACTGAAGCGTAAAGCAGAAGCCGAATCGTTTGAAACTTCGGTGTTCAATTAAAACGATTTTAGTGCACGGCATGTTACTCATACGCCACGAATAGCCTTTAGATCATTTAGCGCAGTTTAGCGAATATTTTTCGACGAACAGTTGAGGGCAGGATTTTGAAGTTACAGAGTTTTAAAGACAGGAACCAGGAACCTAAAGAGGTTATATCTGAGCAACTGTATTTTTAAAGAACCATTTTATTTAATAAATATGTAAAAAATATACAATTATGGAATTTAGCGTATTTTAATAGCCGGCAAATCATTTTGAAAACTTTTGTCCTTTGATCGCGCTGTCGATCTCCAGAAGGACATAGAAAACCCGGTATTCGGAGGTGAGGAAAGTTTTTCTGTTTAAATGTATCTTCAAACCAAAAACCAGAAAAGTTTATTATAACTATGAGACAATGATTGATTAGTCAAAATTTTTATTTTTGCATAAATGGTGAATTCTCTAGTCAAGACGTTGTCATAAAAAAATTACATTTCAGAATAGTTTAAAAAATCGATATTATTGTCAAATTTCGTATTATTACGATTATTATCGGACAAAAATATCTCGATTCGAACAATCGTTTCACAGAAGTGTTCCTCGAACAAAACGATCTTTAGAAGACGATTACACTGAGTTAAAAAATCCTTACAAACGCGCTCATGTCTACTAAATAACTTATCCGATCAAACACGAAAAGTGACAGAATATCTATGTATATGAAGAGAATAAATACCAATACATACTTACGTACATATGTAACTAAAGAGTTATCCATTTCGAGGTTCTCTACTTTTTGAAAGAAAAAAAAACAGAAACTTCAAATTAAAGGGTAATGTTTATTGTTATTCGAAATAGCATTTGAAAGACCACTTTTTTGGCATTTGTTTTTGAAGATTATCTCTTTCAAATGTTGGCAACGGCTACGTTTCAGACAGATGGTCCAACCGCTGAGTCTAATATTCGATGACTGGATGACAAGTGTGAGGTTTTGCCCCAAGGCCTGGTTCGAAACGAGATTGTCTGCATAAACTTTAGACTTGCATATCTCCACAGAAAAAAGTCTGGCGGTGTGATATCACACGATCTTGGTAGATGTTTACCGTGGTGTTCTCTCAAAAAATCCATTGCCTTCATTTTTCTACCGGCCCACGAACCACACCAAAACGTTGTTTTTTCTGGATGAAATGTCAGCACTTGAATCTCTTTACAAAACTTGAATTAACGTAATAAAGTTGAACGATTTGTAAATTTTGATCAGGCGTCTTTCCATAATGAAATGCCAACAATAGTGAACAAAAATAACATGACAGCTTAACACCACTCACGCGTGATTTATCAATAAAAGGCTACTGATAAAAGTATCTCTACTTGGATCACCTGTTACTTGCTCGTGTATATGAACACACCCTCGTATATGTATAATATGCCTTTTGACCAGCCGTTTTTGCAATTCTTCAGCAAACTTCTACAAAATGAATTCTCTGGCGGACGTCCAGATTTTAATGAAAAACGTATTGAATTTTAGGCATAAACATTACAGAAATAATTTATATATGAAAAAATACGGGTGCTTTCATCTCACTTACAAATGATTTTTTGTATGTATCTTTGAAAGGGCATATTTCAGGTCTAATTGACAACCAGAAATCTTAAAAGAAAATGTATTTATTTTTATTAAGATTTTCCAAACGTTTATGTAAATTATTTGGAGATTACAGTGGTAGTTAAAATTAAGATATCTTTGGCTATGAATTTTATTATAGCGATAAGGAGAATAGTTGAAATTTTACAGTTATTAGACAGATATGGGGTTAACACAGTTAAAAAGACAGAAATATGCAAACAGATTGAATTTATTTAGCAAAACTTTCGCATTCTATTTGATCATCTTGATTAGTCAAACCATCTGATCAAATTTTATTCGGACTTGTCCATTTATGACATAAAAATTTGTTTCCTCTATCGTCCCTTCACCTCTGCTAATGATGATAACATCGAAAAAGTTAAAGTAATTGGATTGCAAAATAGTTATCGCCAAACCTTTCCACAGGCACGTAGCCAGGGGGGGGGGCTAGAGGGCTGAAGCCCCCCCCGAAATAAGGAAATTTTTTAAATAAATCGCAAATAAAAAAGATTTATCACTGACTGAATCTTTTAGAAACTCTTATACACAACTCAGTTCAAACCTATAACAGTCGTACGCAACTACACTAGACGGTGACTGAAAACTTATCAAAAGTCATACTTAAGCGTTGTACAGATCTCCATCTTGATATGGTGAAGTTGGTTGGACAGGGATATGACGGAGCAGCAAACTTGTCAGGGCATTTAAGTGGAGTGCAAACCAGGATAAGACAACTGTATCCAAAAGCACGAAATGTTCATTGCGCTAGTCACCGATTGAACCTTACGCTTTCTAATACTATGTCATTACCTTCAATACAGAACTGCCTTGGTATTGTCAATGAAATAGCAAATTTATTTAGAAACCATTCAAATGCAAACACAACTTTCCAGGACGTTATACAGAAGCACGCACCAGAAAGCAAAAAAAGACGACTTGTTCGCCTTTGTGAAACAAGGTTTATAGAAAGGCATGAAAGTATTATAAGCTTTGTGGAGCTTTTCAAATTCATTGTACTAAGTTTGAAAATAATTTCGAGTAAGACATGGTCCATTTCGTCTAAAGCATCAGCCTTCTTAGCGGTGGTAAAGAAAAGCGATTTTTTGCTTAGTCTATTCGTCTGTGAGCAATTGTTCAGCTTAACGCTGCCACTGTCTGTGCAACTCCAAGAAAAATCTATGGATTTTGTATCAGCAATGAACCGAGCCAAAAAATTAATAAGAACTCTGCACCAGATAAGAGAAACAGCGGATGGTTGTTTCAACGATATTTTCCAAACAGCATCGCAAATGTCTAAAGATCTTTTTGACACAGATCTTGTAGTGCCTAAAGTGATTTCGCGTCAAACTACTCGTGCTAATCCACCTTGCACAAGCCTTGAAAGCCACTTCAGAGTTACAATATTTATTCCATGCGTTGATGCTCTGATTCAAAACATGACAGAACGTTTATTAGTGAATGAGAATATACTCTCGTCATTTCAAATTCTACTCCCAGGTTTTGCTGCAATTGATAATGCCGAAGAATTAAAAAATTTAACTATTTACTTCGAGGAGCAAATATCAATGACAGCATTAAAATCAGAGTATCGATTGTGGTGTGCCAGCTTATCATCAATAGATCCAACCATAGAAGTGTTGAAATTACTGCAACATTGCGATGCAACGTATAATATTCACTACCTGCTTACAATTTTAGCAACTATTCCAGTGACGACCGCTTCCGTTGAAAGAACTTTTTCAACCTTAAAAAGAATTAAAACTTTACAACGCAGTGTCATGGGCAATGACCGCTGAGTGCACTTGCTGTTATTGCAGTGCACTGGGATACTAAAATAGATCCAGATGAAGTAATTAATGATATGGCAAACAAAGAAAAAAAAACATTACTTATTTAAGTTACAACTACCAAATAATTTAAGTAATATGTATATGAATTTATATTGTTTTTTTTAATAAACAGAAAAAGTTAAAGTTTGTTATATGTTTTTACTTCAGCCCTCCCCGAAATGAAAAGCTGGCTACGGGCCTGCTTTCCACCAAAATTTAATTCGATAATTTGATTCTTTGGTAAGAAAAGTTGTTTTTTTTTTCTTAATTCCAATAAGCAGCATATATGTATGTACATAGATACAAATTATTAGTGACTACACTAGCATATTTTTCGTTTTCAAAAATTCTCAAGTCTTACGTCATCAATGCAATTACAAATGAAGCGTAATGTCAACGTCATCAAGAATATCGATCGCTAGCTGTCAAAAAGGCAAAAATCACACAAGAAAAAAGTGAAAAAGTAAACAAAAACAAACATTGGAATGTGGCTGAGAAAACACGAAAGATACGACTGTAAAATGCATGCAATACACCAGAGACGAAAGCAAAAATTAGCAAAATAAAAATAGGAAAATGCGTTGCACAAAAAAATCGAGAGAAAAAAAATTAAACAAGAATTATAGCAACAACAAATATGCTAAGACAAAGTTGCATATTCTATAGTTTTTGTGGCAATAAACAATTTTACAGGCAACGCATGTTGCCACTGCCACAATTGTGTAGCACTGCTGACACAATCAACTTACTTAAGCACACATACAAGTATCTATCATATGCACACAAACAACAAGTGCCACGCGCTGGAGAGGAGTGTGCAGCTGAAGCGGCAGAACGCCAATGAAACGCAGTGCACGCACGAAATTTCGCAATTCCCTTTTTGGTGGCAACAACTGCTGGCACACGCAAACTTGTGTGGAGGGGTGTTTGGGGGAGCAGTTTTTGGGTTGTAATAACGCAGTTTCGATTTGTATATGCTAGATTTAATTTATAGTGCATATGTATGCATGTGTATATACAAAGTTAATTATTTTAAAGAAATTTTCCATTCTTATTCTACATTTTTGAAAAATGCAGCAAATATGTACATACATACATATATGAAAATAATATGTGCAAATTAATTTTTTTCTTTCTTACATAGTATATTTCTCGTCTTGCCTCAAGAATTAATGTATAGGCAATTTCTGCAAATTTTACATCATTTGAGTTAATAAATCTAAAAATTAAAAGTAAGGAAGAGCTAAGTTCGGATGAAACAAAA